>NW_027591965.1:0-50000 GCF_964213995.1 Mustelus asterias
CCCCGTCCCTCTGCCCTCCCTCCTTCCCTATCCCGTCCCTCTGCCCTCCTTCCCTATCCCGTCCCTCTGCCCTCCCTCTCTACCCCGTCCCTCTGCCCTCCTTCCCTATCCCGTCCCTCTGCCCTCCCTCCCTACCCCGTCCCTCTGCCCTCCCTCCTTCCCTATCCCGTCCCTCTGCCCTCCCTCCCTACCCCGTCCCTCTGTCCCCCTCCCTCCCTACTCCATCCCTCTGCCCTCCCTCCCTCCCTCCCTACCCCGTCCCTCTGTCCTCCCTCCCTCCCTCCCTCCCTACCCCGTCCCTCTGTCCTCTTTCCCTCCCAACCCCATCCCTCTGTCCTCCCTCACTCACTTCCTCCCCGCTCACTCCCTCCCCCCCGCACTCTCCTCCCTCGCTCCCTCCACACTCGCTCCCTCCACATACCTGGGACTCAGTTTGCCTCTTCGAACCTGTGAGGGAGAGAGGGAGGCAGAGGCAGAGAGAGGGGGAGGGAGAAAGGGAGAGCGGGAGGGAGAGGAAGAGGGAGGGAGAGAGGGAGAGGGGGAGGGGGAGAGAAAAGGGGTGGGGGAAAGGGAGAGAGAGGGAGGGAGAGAGAGGGAGGGAGAGAGGGGGAGGAAGATGGAGAGGGAGAGAGAGAAAGGGGGAGAGAGAGAAAGGGGGAGAGAGAGAGAGGGGGAGAGAGGGGGAGGGGAAGGAGGGAGGGGGAGGGGAAGGAGGGAGAGAGGGAGGGAGAGAGGCGGGGCAGAGAGAGAGAGAGAGAGAGAGGGAGGGAGTGAGGCAGGAGAAGAGACAGAGAGAGAGGGAGATGAGAGAGGGAGGGAGAGAGAGAGAGAAGGGGAGAGAAAGGGAGTGAGAGAGGGAGAGGGGGAAAGAGGGGGAGGGAGAGAGGGAGAGAGAGGGGGAGGGAGAGAGGAAGAGAGAGGGGGAGGGAGAGAGGAAGAGAGAGGGGGAGAGAGGGAGAGGGAAAGAGAGAGAGGGGGAGGGAGAGAGAGGGGGAGGGAGAGAGAGGGAGAGGGAGAGAGAGGGGGAGGGAGAGAAAGGGAGGGGGAGAGAGGGAGCGGGAGGGGGAGAGAGGGAGGGGGAGAGAGGGAGCGGGAGGGGGAGAGAGGGAGCGGGAGGGGGAGAGAGGGAGCGGGAGGGGGAGAGAGGGAGCGGGAGGGGGAGAGAGGGAGCGGGAGGGGGAGAGAGGGAGCGGGAGGGGGAGAGAGGGAGCGGGAGGGGGAGAGAGGGAGCGGGAGGGGGAGAGAGGGAGCGGGAGGGGGAGGGAGGGAGCGGGAGGGGGAGAGAGGGAGCGGGAGGGGGAGAGAGGGAGCGGGAGGGGGAGAGAGGGAGCGGGAGGGGGAGGGAGGGAGGGAGAGCGAGGGAGGGGGAGAGAGGGGGGGAGAGAGGGAGGGGGAGAGAGAAAGAGGGGGAGAGAGAAAGAGTGGGGGGAAGGGAGGGGAGGGAGGGAGAGGGGCGGATAAAGGGAAGGAGGGAAGAGGGGGAGAAAGAGAGAGAGAGAGAGAGAGAGGGAGACACAGAGAGGGAGAGGGGGAGAGGGAGAGAGTGGAGGGGGCAGAGGGAGAGGAGGAGAGGGAGGGAGAGGGAGAGAAAGGGAGAGAAAGGGAGAAAGAGTGAAGGAGAGAGAGAAGGAGGGGTAGGGAGGGGGAGAACGAGAGAAGGTTAGTGACAGAAACACAGTGAGTGACATTCCGAGCCTCAAAATGGAGCGGCCCCACCGGGACGCCCCCTCCCTCCCCTCCCCTCGCGTTGGCCGTCCCGTGACCGTGAGACCCTGCAGAGGCTGGCGATGATCCAGCTCCGAGGGGCAACGCAGCGGGACAGGGGTCAGCATGGCAGGAAGAGGGAGCCGGAACCCGTCTCCCAGACGGAGCAGGGTGGGGAGCAAGTGGGTAGTAGCGACCCTCGCACAGAGCGCGTGACCCCTGCCCTCTCTCGAACCTGTCGCGACCTCACCCAGCGTCACCTCAGATGGGAGACGATCTACGCAAGGGGAGGAGGGGAGAAGTGGGGAGGAGGCCTCATGTTGGCCTCAGTACCACAGCTGCCCGAATCTCGAGGTGGGACTTACTTCCACATATTCTGGACTTCCGGCTGCAGAGAAGAAAAACAACCAGGAAAGCAAAGCAGGGAACGCCGGTGGAGAACAGAGCGATTAACACATAGGATATATTCAAACCTGGAACATAACATAGATCATCAGATACAGAGTAAAGCTCCCTCTACACTGCCCCCCATCAAACACTCCCAGGACAGGTACAGCACGGGGTTAGATACAGAGTAAAGCTCCCTCTACACTGTCCCCATCAAACACTCCCAGAACAGGTACAGCACGGGGTTAGATACAGAGTAAAGCTCCCTCGACACTGTCCCCATCAAACACTCCCAGGACAGGTACAGCACGGGGTTAGATACAGAGTAAAGCTCCCTCTACACTGTCCCCATCAAACACTCCCAGGACAGGGACAGCACGGGGTTAGATACAGAGTAAAGCTCCCTCTACACTGTCCCCCATCAAACACTCCCAGGACAGGTACAGCACGGGGTTAGATACAGAGTAAAGCTCCCTCTACACTGTCCCCCATCAAACACTCCCAGGACAGGTACAGCACGGGGTTAGATACAGAGTAAAGCTCCCTCTACACTGTCCCCCCATCAAACACTCCCAGGACAGGTACAGCACGGGGTTAGATACAGAGTAAAGCTCCCTCTACACTGTCCCCATCAAACACTCCCAGGACAGGTACAGCACGGGGTTAGATATAGAGTAAAGCTCCCTCTACACTGTCCCCATCAAACACTCCCAGGACAGGTACAGCACGGGGCTAGATACAGAGTAAAGCTCCCTCTACACTGTCCCCCATCAAACACTCCCAGGACAGATACAGCACGGGGTTAGATACAGAGTAAAGCTCCCTCTACACTGTCCCCCATCAAACACTCCCAGGACAGGTACAGCACGGGGTTAGATACAGAGTAAAGCTCCCTCTACACTGTCCCCCATCAAACACTCCCAGGACAGGTACAGCACGGGGTTAGATACAGAGTAAAGCTCCCTCTGCACTGTCCCCCATCAAACACTCCCAGGACAGGTACAGCACGGGGTTAGATACAGAGTAAAGCTCCCTCTACACTGTCCCCATCAAACACTCCCAGGACAGGTACAGCACGGGGTTAGATACAGAGTAAAGCTCCGTCTGCACTGTCCCCATCAAACACTCCCAGGACAGGTACAGCACGGGGTTAGATACAGAGTAAAGCTCCCCCTGCACTGTCCCCCATCAAACACTCCCAGGACAGGTACAGCACGGGGTTAGATACAGAGTAAAGCTCCCTCTACACTGTCCCCATCAAACACTCCCAGGACAGGTACAGCACGGGGTTAGATACAGAGTAAAGCTCCCTCTACACTGTCCCCATCAAACACTCCCAGGACAGGTACAGCACGGGGTTAGATACAGAGTAAAGCTCCCTCTACACTGTCCCCCATCAAACACTCCCAGGACAGGTACAGCACGGGGTTAGATACAGAGTAAAGCTCCCTCTACACTGTCCCCCATCAAACACTCCCAGGACAGGTACAGCACGGGGTTAGATACAGAGTAAAGCTCCCTCTACACTGTCCCCCATCATACACTCCCAGGACAGGTACAGCACGGGGTTAGATACAGAGTAAAGCTCTCTCTACACTGTCCCCCATCAAACACTCCCAGGACAGGTACAGCACGGGGTTAGATACAGAGTAAAGCTCCCTCTACACTGTCCCCCATCAAACACTCCCAGGACAGGTACAGCACGGGGTTAGATACAGAGTAAAGCTCCCTCTACACTGTCCCCCATCAAACACTCCCAGGACAGGTACAGCACGGGGTTAGATACAGAGTAAAGCTCCCTCTACACTGTCCCCCATCAAACACTCCCAGGACAGGTACAGCACAGGGTTAGATACAGAGTAAAGCTCCCTCTACACTGTCCCCCATCAAACACTCCCAGGACAGGTACAGCACAGGGTTAGATACAGAGTAAAGCTCCCTCTACACAGTCCCCCATCAAACACTCCCAGGACAGGTACAGCATGGGGTTAGATACAGAGTCAAGCTCCCTCTACACTGTCCCCCATCAAACACTCCCAGGACAGGTACGGCGCGGAGTTAGAGACTTACTGTTGTTGGGTTGTGTCTTGAGATCTGGGACCCAGGTGGGTCTTTGGGTCCACATGCGTTCTGCACACACACTGTCTGACACTAGAGATCCCGGTTTCCATTCAATTAATCCAAACGCTGTACAACTGTACGGAGAGAGAGATTGAGAGAGAGGAGAGAGGGAGAGATGGATGGAGAGAGAGAGAGAGATGGACAGAGAGAGGGTGAGATGTTCAGAGAGAGAGAGGTGGATGGAGAGAGAGAGAGAGGTGGATGGAGAGAGAGAGAGAGAGAGGTGGATGGAGAGAGAGAGAGAGGTGGACATAGAGAGTAGTGGACAGAGAGAGAAAGAGAGATGGGCAGAGAGAGAGAGAGGTGGACAGGGGGAGAGAGGGAGAGATGGGCGGAGAGGGAGAGAGATGAATGGAGAGAGGGAGAGAGAGAAGTGTGTACAGAGAGAGAGAGAGATGGATTGAGAGAGACAGAAATGGACAGAGAGAGATGGTTGGAGAGTGGGGTGGACAGAGAGAAAGAGGACAGAGAGAGAGAGAGAGAGATGGACAGAGAGAGAGAGAGATGTACGGAGAGAGATGTTGATGGAGGGAGAGGGGTGGACGGAGGGAGAGTGGTGGATGACGAGAAAGAGTGGTGGACGGAGAGAGAGGGGTGGATGGAGAGAGAGAGAGAGAGGGGTGGACGTAGAGAAAGGGGGGTGGACGGAGAAAGAGAGGGGTGGATGGAGAGAGAGAGATGGACGGAGAGAGGGAGAGATGGGCGGAGAGAGAGATGGAGATGGGCGGGGAGAAGGAGAGATAGGCAGAGAGAGGGAGAGAGAGGTGGAGATGGGCAGAGAGAGAGAGATGGGCGGAGAGAGGGAGAGATGGGCGGAGAGAGATGGAGATGGGCGGAGAGGGGGAGAGATGGGCAGAGAGAGGGAGAGATGGGCAGAGAGAGAGAGAGAGAGAGATGGGCAGAGAGAGAGATGGAGATGGGCAGAGAGAGGGAGAGACAGGCAGAGAGAGAGAGAGGGAGATGGGCGGAGAGAGGGAGAGATGGGCAGAGAGAGAGAGAGAGAGAGATGGGTGGAGAGAGGGAGAGATGGGCGGAGAGAGAGATGGAGATGGGCGGAGAGAGGAAGGGAGAATGAGAGAGGGAGCAGGGGAAGTGAAGTTAGAAGGGCGGGGAGAGAGTGAGCGAGAGAGAATGACAGGAGAGAGCGAGGTGATCAGATAAAGGAGGGAAGTAGAGGAATAGATAAAAAACAAGTCAAATTAATTTAACAGCCCGAGGGGTATCTTTCCAATATTTATTTCAATACATGAACATATGATCGAGCATCTGTGCCTCATGGATATCTGAGAATTTTAATCAGGACATTCCGCACACTCTAATTCCCCAATTATCCCATCGAAGACCCTTCCTCTAATCCCCTAACTCTCCAATCAAAGACCATCCCTCTAATCCCCTAACTCTCCATCGAAGACCCTCCCTCTAATCCCCAAACTCTCCCATCGAAGACCCTCCCTCTAATCCCCTAACTCTCCATTGAAGACCATCCCTCTAATCCCCCAACTTGCCCATCAAAGACCATCCCTCGAATCCCTTAACTCTCCATCGAAGACCATCCCTCTAATCCCCTAACTCTCCCATCGAAGATCATCCCTCTAATCCCCTAACTCACCATCGAAGACCATCCCTCTAATCCCCTAACTCTCCCATCGAAGACCCTCCCTCTAATCCTCTAACTCTCCCATCGAAGACCATCCCTCTAATCCCCTAACTCTCCCATCGAAGACCCTCCCTCTAATCCCCTAACTCCCCATCGAAGACCATCCCTCTAATCCCCTAACTCTCCATCAAAGACCCTCCCTCTAATCCTCTAACTCTCCAATCGAAGACCCTCCCTCTAATCCCCTAACTCTCCATTGAAGACCATCCCTCTAATCCCCTAACTCTCCATTGAAGACCCTCCCTCTAATCCCCCAACTTGCCCATCAAAGACCATCCCTCGAATCCCTTTACTCTCCATCGAAGACCCTCCCTCTAATCCCCTAACTCTCCCATCGAAGATCATCCCTCTAATCCCCTAACTCACCATCGAAGACCATCCCTCTAATCCCCTAACTCTCCCATCGAAGACGCTCCCTCTAATCCTCTAACTCTCCCATCGAAGACCATCCCTCTAATCCCCTAACTCTCCCATCGAAGACCCTCCCTCTAATCCCCTAACTCTCCCATCGAAGATCCTCCCTCTAATCCCCTAACTCTCCATCAAAGACCCTCCCTCTAATCCTCTAACTCTCCAATCGAAGACCCTCCCTCTAATCCCTGAATTCTCCATCAAAGACAGTTCCAAACGTCAATTCAACAGTTTGTCTTGAAGATTAGTCTTACTTTTTGTGAATTCTACATTTTTCGAATGTGGATTTGCTCTGGAAAGTTCCGGGCGGACAGTCTTTGCAGACTGTGTCCAAAGTTGGAGAGCCTGCAGCAGAAAAATGGGACAATTCTCAGAAAGAAGCGATACCGAGAGTGAGTTACAGCCTGGAATCTAATCGAGGGGTTCGGGGTGGTTTATATATAGAATAACAGATACCCGGGAGTGAGTTACAGACTGGAATCTAATCGAGGGGTTCGGGGTGGTTTATATATAGAATAACAGATACCCGGGAGTGAGTTACAGACTGGAATCTAATCGAGGGGTTCGGGGTGGTTTATATATAGAATAACAGATACCCGGGAGTGAGTTACAGCCTGGAATCTAATCGAGGGGTTCGGGGTGGTTTATATATAGAATAACAGATACCCGGGAGTGAGTTACAGACTGGAATCTAATCGAGGGGTTCGGGGTGGTTTATATATAGAATAACAGATACCCGGGAGAGAGTTACAGACTGGAATCTAATCGAGGGGTTCAGGGTGGTTTATATATAGAATAACAGATACCCGGGAGTGAGTTACAGACTGGAATATAATCGAGGGGTTCGGGGTGGTTTATATATAGAATAACAGATACCCGGGAGTGAGTTACAGACTGGAATCTAATCGAGGGGTTTGGGGTGGTTTATATATAGAATAACAGATACTCGGGAGTGAGTTATAGACTGGAATCTAATCGAGGTGTTCAGAGTGGTTTATATACAGAATAACAGATACCCGGGTGTGAGTGACAGACTGGAATCGAATCGAGGGGTTCGGGGTGGTTTATATATAGAATAACAGATACCCGGGAGTGAGTTACAGACTGGAATCTAATCGAGGGGTTCGGGGTGGTTTATATATTGAATAACAGATACCCGGGAGTGAGTTACAGACTGGAATCTAATCGAGGGGTTCGGGGTGGTTTATATATTGAATAACAGATACCCGGGAGTGAGTTACAGACTGGAATCTAATCGAGGGGTTCGGGGTGGTTTATATATTGAATAACAGATACCCGGGAGTGAGTTACAGACTGGAATCTAATCGAGGGGTTCGGGGTGGTTTATATATAGAATAACAGATACCCGGGAGTGAGTTACAGACTGGAATCTAATCGAGGGGGTCGGGGTGGTTTATATATAGAATAACAGATACCCGGGAGTGAGTTACAGACTGGAATCTAATCGAGGGGTTCGGGGTGGTTTATATATAGAATAACAGATACCCGGGAGTGTGTTACAGACTGGAATCTAATCGAGGGGTTCGGGGTGGTTTATATATAGAATAACAGATACCCGGGAGTGAGTTGCAGACTGGAATCTAATCGAGGGGTTCGGGGTGGTTTATATAGAGAATAACAGATACCCGGGAGTGAGTTACTGACTGGAATCTAATCGAAGGGTTCAGGGTGGTTTATATATAGAATAACAGATACCCGGGAGTGAGTTACTGACTGGAATCTAATCGAGGGGTTCAGGGTGGTTTATATATAGAATAACAGATACCCGGGAGTGAGTTACAGACTGGAATCTAATCGAGGGGTTCAGGGTGGTTTATATACAGAATAACAGATACCCGGGAGTGAGTTACAGACTGGAATCTAATCGAGGGGTTCGCGATGGTTTATATATAGAATAACAGATACCCGGGAGTGAGTTACAGACTGGAATCTAATCGAGGGGTTCGGGGTGGTTTATATATAGAATAACAGATACCCGGGAGTGAGTTACAGACTGGAATCTAATCGAGGGGTTCGGGGTGGTTTATATATAGAATAACAGATACCCGGGAGTGAGTTACATACCGGAATCTAATCGCGGGGTTCGGGGTGGTTTATATAGAGAATAACAGATACCCGGGAGTGAGTTACAGACTGGAATCTAATCGAGGGGTTCGGGGTGGTTTATATATAGAATAACAGATACCCGGGAGTGAGTTACAGACTGGAATCTAATCGAGGGGTTTGGGGTGGTTTATATATAGAATAACAGATACCCGGGAGTGAGTTACAGACTGGAATCTAATCGAGGGGTTCGGGGTGGTTTATATATAGAATAACAGATACCCGGGAGTGAGTTACAGACTGGAATCTAATCGAGGGGTTCGGGGTGGTTTATATACAGAATAACAGATACCCGGGAGTGAGTTACAGACTGGAATCTAATCGAGGGGTTCCGGGTGGTTTATATATAGAATAACAGATACCCGGGAGTGAGTTACAGGCTGGAATCTAATTGAGGGGTTCGGGGAGTGCCTCCGGCGGGGGACATCGTACCTTGCTGTACCTGCTCCTGTCCTGGGCCACAATCGCTGTGGGGGTCGCACTCCGCACAGTTTTTCCCTGGCGCACAGTGGTGCCCCTCCCCACATTGGCACTCCGTATTGTGTTGATTTGTGCAGTTACGTTTGACAACTAGACCGCGTCCTGAGGGAAAGAACACAGATATCCAGTTACTAATCAAAATTAAATACTCAGGAACAGGAGGACACCATTCCGCCCCTCTCTCTCTCCAGCCTGTTACACAGGAACAGGAGGAGGCCATTCAGCCCCTCTCTCTCCAGCCTGTTACACAGGAACAGGAGGAGGCCATTCAGCCCCTCTCTCTCTCTCCAGCCTGTTACACAGGAACAGGAGGAGGCCATTCAGCCCCTCTCTCTCTCCAGCCTGTTACACAGGAACAGGAGGAGGCCATTCAGCCCCTCTCTCTCTCTCCAGCCTGTTACACAGGAACAGGAGGAGGCCATTCAGCCCCTCTCTCTCTCCAGCCTGTTACACCAGGAACAGGAGGAGGCCATTCAGCCCCTCTCTCTCCAGCCTGTTACACCAGGAACAGGAGGAGGCCATAGAACCATAGAAAATTACAGCTCAGAAACAGGCCTTTTGGCCCTTCTTGTCTGTGCCGAACCATTTTCTGCCTAGTCCCACTGACCTGCACTTGGACCATATCCCTCCACACCCCTCTCATCCACGAACCCGTCCAAGTTTTTCTTAAATGTTAAAAGTGACCCCGCATTTACCACTTTATCCGGCAGCTCATTCCACACTCCCACCACTCTCTGCGTGAAGAAGCCCCCCCTAATATTCCCTTTAAACTTTTCTCCTTTCACCCTTAACCCATGCCCTCTGGTTTTTTTCTCCCCTAGCCTCAGCGGAAAAAGCCTGCTTGCATTCACTCTATCTATACCCATCAAAATCTTACGCACCTCTATCAAATCTCCCCTCAATCTTCTACGCTCCAGGGAATAAAGTCCCAACCTATTCAATCTCTCTCTGTAACTCAGCTTCTCAAGTCCCGGCAACATCCTTGTGAACCTTCTCTGCACTCTTTCAATCTTATTTACATCCTTCCTGTAACTAGGTGACCAAAACTGTACACAATACTCCAAATTCGGCCTCACCAATGCCTTACATAACCTTACCATAACACTCCAACTTTTATACTCGATACTCCGATTTATAAAGGCCAATGTACCAAAGGCACTCTTTACGACCCTATCCACCTGTGACGTCACTTTTAGGGAATTCTGTACCTGTATTCCCAGATTCCTCTGTTCAACTGCACTCTTCAGAGTCCTACCATTTACCCTGTACGTTCTACTTTGATTTGTCCTTCCAATGTGCAATATCTCACACTTGTCTGCGTTAAAATTCGAGAGCCCCTTCAGCCCCTCTCCCTCTCGTGAGCCTGTTACACAGGAACAGGAGGAGGCCATTCAGCCCCTCTCTCTCCAGCCTGTTACACAGGAACAGGAGGAGGCCATTCAGCCCCTCTATCTCTCGAGCCTGTTACACAGGAACAGGAGGAGGCCATTCAGCCCCTCACTCTCTCGAGCCTGTTACACAGGAACAGGACGAGGCCATTCAGCCCCTCTCTCTCTCCAGCCTGTTACACAGGAACAGGAGGAGGCCATTCAGCCCCTCTCTCTCTCGAGCCTGTTACACAGAAACAGGAGGAGGCCATTCAGCCCCTCTCTCTCTCGAGCCTGTTACACAGAAACAGGAGGAGGCCATTCAGCCCCTCTCTCTCTCCAGCCTGTTACACAGGAACAGGAAGAGGCCATTCAGCTTCTCTCTCTCCAGCCTGTTACACAGGAACAGGAGGAGGCCATTCAGCCCCTCTCTCTCTCCAGCCTGTTACACAGGAACAGGAGGAGACCATTCAGCCCCTCTCTCTCCAGCCTGTTACACAGGAACAGGAGGAGGCCCATTCAGCCCCTCTCTCTCCAGCCTGTTACACAGGAACAGGAGGAGGCCATTCAGCCCCTCTCTCTCTCCAGCCTGTTACATAGGAACAGGAGGAGACCATTCAGCCCCTCTCTCTCCAGCCTGTGACACAGAAACAGGAGGAGGCCCCTTCAGCCCCTTCATGCTGATCCCTATTCCCTTCCCACCTCCTGGCCTTACTGTTGCCCCCATCCCTATCCCTGTTTCGCCCTGGGGAAGTGAGGGTGTAAGCTCAGTCAGAACATACGGTGATCGCAGTGGGAACAGAGGTTACATTCGCGGACATAATTCCAGAAGGCGGTATATTCTCCATGGGGACAGGTTTTGCACTGAGTTTCTGATTGCTTTGTACACCTCTGGGAAGCATAAAAACCTGTAATGATAGCAGACAAAGACACATGTCACTCACATAATCTGTATCCATACAACAATGTATTAACTAGACAATAGACCCACAAACGCACCTCTCCCCATGTAACATCAGCCGCCCACTACTGAATACAGACACCTAAATACCCCCACAAACACCCTCCGATGTACACTATAACCACACACTGTCCCCCATCAAACACTCCCAGGACAGGTACAGCACAGGGTTAGATACAGAGTAAAGCTCCCTCTACACTGTCCCCCATCAAACACTCCCAGGACAGGTACAGCACGGGGTTAGATACAGAGTAAAGCTCCCTCTACACTGTCCCCATCAAACACTCCCAGGACAGGTACAGCACGGGGTTAGATACAGAGTAAAGCTCCCTCTACACTGTCCCCATCAAACACTCCCAGGACAGGTACAGCACGGGGTTAGATACAGAGTAAAGCTCCCTCTACACTGTCCCCCATCAAACACTCCCAGGACAGGTACAGCACGGGGTTAGATACAGAGTAAAGCTCCCTCTACACTGTCCCCAACAAACACTCCCAGGACAGGTACAGCACGGGGTTAGATACAGAGTAAAGCTCCCTCTACACTATCCCCATCAAACACTCCCAGGACAGGTACAGCACGGGGTTAGATACAGAGTAAAGCTCCCTCTACACTGTCCCCAACAAACACTCCCAGGACAGGTACAGCACGGGGTTAGATACAGAGTAAAGCTCCCTCTACACTGTCCCCCATCAAACACTCCCAGGACAGGTACAGCACGGGGTTAGATACAGAGTAAAGCTCCCTCTACACTATCCCCATCAAACACTCCCAGGACAGGTACAGCACGGGGTTAGATACAGAGTAAAGCTCCCTCTACACTGTCCCCCATCAAACACTCCCAGGACAGGTACAGCACGGGGTTAGATACAGAGTAAAGCTCCCTCTACACTGTCCCCCATCAAACACTCCCAGGACAGGTACAGCATTTACAGGACAGGTAATTATAGGCCGGTGAGCTTGACATCCGTGGTGGGGAAGTTGTTGGAGAAGATTCTTAGAGATAGGATGTACACGCATTTAGAAAGGAATAAACTCATTAACGATAGTCAACATGGTTTTGTGAGAGGGAGGTCATGCCTCACTCACCTGGTGGTGTTTTTTGAAGAAGTGACCAAAATGGTTGACGAAGGAAGGGCCGTGGATGTTGTCTATATGGACTTTAGTAAAGCGTTTGACAAAGTCCCTCATGGTAGGCTAGTGAAAAAGGTTGGATCCCATGGGATAAAGGGGGAGGTGGCTAGATGGGTGGAGAACTGGCTTGGTCATAGAAGACAGAGGGTGGTAGTGGAAGGATCTTTTTCCGGCTGGAGGCCTGTGACTAGTGGTGTACCGCAGGGCTCTGTATTGGGACCTCTGCTGTTTGTGATTTAAATAAATGATCTGGAAGAAGGAGTAACTGGGGTGATCAGTAAGTTTGCGGACGACACAAAACTGGCAGGACTTGCAGATAGTGAGGAACATTGTCAGAGGCTACAGAAGGATATAGATAGGCTGGAAATTTGGGCAAGGAAATGGCAGACGGAGTTCAATCCTGATAAATGCGAAGTGATGCATTTTGGTGGGAATAATGTAGGGAGGAGCTACACGATAAATGGAAGAACCATAAAGGGTGTAGAGACGCAGAGGGACCTGGGTGTGCAAGTCCACAGATCTTTGAAGGTGACGTCACAGGTGGAGAAGGTGGTGAAGAAGGCATATGGCATGCTTGCCTTTATAGGACGGGGCATAGAGTATAAGAGTTGGGGTCTGATGTTGTAGATGTACAGAACGTTGGTTCGGCCTCATTTGGAATACTGTGTCCAGTTCTGGTCGCCACACTACCAGAAGGACGTGGAGGCTTTGGAGAGAGTACAGAGGAGGTTTACCAGGATGTTGCCTGGTATGGCGGGGCTTGGTTATGAGGAGAGATTGGGTAAACTGGGGTTGTTCTCCCTGGAAAGACGGAGGATGAGGGGAGACTTAATAGAGGTGTATAAAATTATGAAAGGCATAGATAGGGTGAACGGTGGGAAGCTTTTCCCCGGGTCGGTGGTGACGTTCACGAGGGGTCATAGGTTCAAGGTGAAGTGGGGGAGGTTTAACACAGATATCAGAAGGACATATTTCACACAGAGGGTCGTGGGGGCCTGGAATGTGTTGCCGGGCAAGGTGGTGGAGGCGGACACACTGGGAACGTTTAAGACTTATCTAGACAGCTATATGAACGAAGTGGGAATGGAGGGATACAAAAGAGTGGTCTAGTTTGGACCAGGGAGCGGCGCGGGCTAATTGTTCCTTGTTTCTCGTTTCAAGGCATCATTCTATGATCATCTTGCTGGTGCCAGTACAGAGCGAGACTGCGGATAGTTGGGAACCTGTCTCGGGGGCAGGGAATTCATATGGTGTTCGTGGAAGTGGAAATGACTAGGGTTGGGAAGCATTTTCCGATCAGGGCCATTGTGATCTCCTGGACTCGTTTCGATCGCCTCAGGGGGTCGGAGAGGAATTTCCCAGATTTTTTTTCCCCATATTGGCCCTGGGGTTTTTCACTCTGGGTTTTCGCCTCTCCCTGGAGATCACATGGTCTGGAATGGGGGGGGTGGGGGTGAGTTAATAGGTTGTGATGAACAAAGCATCGTAGCTGTGAGGGACAGCTCGGTGGATAGGATATTGGTATGTAGATAGGCTGGAAAATTGGGCGGGGATCCTGGATTCAGGATTCAATCCTGGACCGGGGAGCGGCGCGGGCTTGGAGGGCCGAAGGACCTGTTCCTGTGCTGTATTGTTCTTTGTTCTTTGTAGCACAGGGTTAGATACAGAGTAAAGCTCCCTCTACACTATCCCCATCAAACACTCCCAGGACAGGTACAGCACGGGGTTAGATACAGAGTAAAGCTCCCTCTACACTATCCCCATCAAACACTCCCAGGACAGGTACAGCACGGGGTTAGATACAGAGTAAAGCTCCCTCTACACTGTCCCCCATCAAACACTCCCAGGACAGGTACAGCACGGGGTTAGATACAGAGTAAAGCTCCCTCTACACTGTCCCCCATCAAACACTCCCAGGACAGGTACAGCACGGGGTTAGATACAGAGTAAAGCTCCCTCTACACTGTCCCCATCAAACACTCCCAGGACAGGTACAGCACGGGGTTAGATACAGAGTAAAGCTCCCTCTACACTGTCCCCCATCAAACACTCCCAGGACAGGTACAGCACGGGGTTAGATACAGAGTAAAGCTCCCTCTACACTGTCCCCATCAAACACTCCCAGGACAGGTACAGCACGGGGTTAGATACAGAGTAAAGCTCCCTCTACACTGTCCCCCATCAAACACTCCCAGGACAGGTACAGCACGGGGTTAGATACAGAGTAAAGCTCCCTCTCGTGGGTGTGAAGCTGGAATTGGTTCCTACCTGGGGGACACTTCTTACAACAGTCTTCCCGATCTTCGCTGTAATATTCTTGACTTTGGTCACAGTGGCCCCCCAAGAGAGGGTGCGGCTTTGACCTGGAGACCTGGAGCAAGAGGGCAAGGGTGAGAGGTCAGAGAGCAAAGGTTTCAGGGTCAGTAACATTCATTAATCGGAGACACAGATCAGGGGAGAACTCGCAACCCCTCCAACATCCAGCGACAAAATCCCACCAACACCAATTGGCTGTGTCAGTCGCAGGAGAAGGCCCATTCAGCCCCCTCTCTCTCTCCAGCCTGTTACACAGGAACAGGAGGAGGCCATTCAGCCCCTCTCTCTCTCCAGCCTGTTACACAGGAACAGGAGGAGGCCATTCAGCCCCTCTCTCTCTCTCCAGCCTGTTACACAGGAACAGGAGGAGGCCATTCAGCCCCTCTCTCTCTCCAGCCTGTTACACAGGAACAGGAGGAGGCCATTCAGCCCCTCTCTCTCTCCAGCCTGTTACACAGGAACAGGAGCAGGCAATTCAGCCCCTCTCTCTCCCCAGTCTGTTACACAGGAACAGGAGGAGGCCATTCAGCCCTTCTCTCTCTCCAGCCTGTTACACAGGAACAGGAAGAGGCCATTCAGCCCCTCTCTCTCTCCAGCCTGTTACACAGGAACAGGAGCAGGCAATTCAGCCCCTCTCTCTCCCCAGTCTGTTACACAGGAACAGGAGGAGGCCATTCAGCCCCTCTCTCTCTCCAGCCTGTTACACAGGAACAGGAGGAGGCCATTCAGCCCCTCTCTCTTCAGCCTGTTACACAGGAACAGGAGGAGGCCATTCAGCCCCTCTCTCTCCAGTCTGTTACACAGGAACAGGAGGAGGCCATTCAGCCCCTCTCTCTCCAGTCTGTTACACAGGAACAGGAGGAGGCCATTCAGCCCCTCTCTCTCCAGCCTGTTACACAGGAACAGGAGGAGGCCATTCAGCCCCTCTCTCTCTCCAGCCTGTTACACAGGAACAGGAGGAGGCCATTCAACCCTTTGAGCTTGCTCCGCCATTCATTACGATCATGGTTGATCATCAAATGCAATCTCCTAATCCCCCCCCTTCTCCCCACCATAACCCTCGACCCCTTTAGTCCCGAGAGCTATATCTAATTTCTTGTTGCAATCACACAACGTTTTGGCCTCAACTACTTTCTGTGGGAGTGAATTCCACACATTCACCACCCTCTGGGTGAAGAAATTTCTCCACACCTCAGTCCTAAAAGGTTTACCCCTTATCCTCAAACTATAACCGGCCCCCCCTCCTCCCCGCCCCCCCCGCAGTTCTGGACTCCCCCCACCATTGGGAACATTCTTTCTGAATCTACCCTGTCTAACCCTGTTAGAATTTTATAAGTTTGTATGACCTCAAACAATGACGAGACAGGGTACAGGAATGAGAGAGAGAACCTGGTGAACTGGTGCGTCAACAATAATCTCTCCCTCAATGTCAACAAAACGAAGGAGATTGTCATCGACTTCAGGAAGCGTAAAGGAGAACATCCCCCTGTCTACATCAACGGGGACCAAGTAGAAATGGTCGAGAGAGCTTCAGGTTTTTAGGTGTCCAGATCACCAACAACCTGTCCTGGTCCCCTCGCCAAGCCGACACTATCGTTAAGAAAGCCCCACCAACGCCTCTACTTTCTCTGAAGACTAAGGAAATTGGGCATGTCAGCTCCGACTCTCACCAACCTTTACAGATGCACCCATAGAAAGCATTCTTTCTGGTTGTATCACAGCTTGATCTGGGGCTCCTGCTCTGCCCAAGACCGCAAGGAACTACAAAAGGGGTCGTGAATGTAGCCCAATTCATCACCAGCCTCCCATCCATTGACTCTCTCTACACTTCCCGCTGCCTCGGGGAAAAGCAGCCAGCATAATCAAGGACCCCCCACGCACCCCGGACATTCTCTCTTCCATCAGGGAAAAAGATACAAAAGTCTGAAGTCACGTACCGACCGACTCAAGAACAGCTTCTTCCCTGCTGCCGTCAGACTTTTGAATGGGCCTATAGAGTATAAAAGTTGGGGTCTGATGATGCAGCTGTATAGAACGCTGGTTAGGCCACATTTGGAGTACTGCGTCCAGTTCTGGTCGCCGCGCTACCAGAAGGACGTGGAGGCATTGGAGAGAGTGCAGAGGAGGTTTACCAGGATGTTGCCTGGTATGGAGGGTCTTAGCTATGAGGAGAGATTGGGTAGACTGGGGTTGTTCTCCTTGGAAAGACGGAGAATGAGGGGAGATCTAATAGAGGTGTACAAGATTATGAAGGGTATAGATAGGGTGAACGGTGGGAAGCTTTTTCCCAGGTCGGAGGTGACGATCACGAGGGGTCACGGGCTCAAGCTGAGAGGGGCGAAGTATAACTCAGACATCAGAGGGACGTTTTTTACACAGAGGGTGGTGGGGGGCCTGGAATGCGCTGCCAAGTAGGGTGGTGGAGGCAGGCACGCTGACATCGTTTAAGACTTACCTGGATAGTCACATGAGCAGCCTGGGAATGGAGGGATACAAACGATTGGTCTAGTTGGACCAAGGAGCGGCACAGGCTTGGAGGGCCGAAGGGCCTGTTTCCTGTGCTGTACTGTTCTTTGTTCTTTGTACCTCGCACTAAGTTGATCTTTCTCTACACCCCTAGCTATGACTGTAACACTACATTCTGCACCCTCTCCTTTCCTTCTCTATGAACAGTATGCTTTGTCTGTATAGTGTGCAAGAAACAATACTTTTCACTGTATCCCAGTGACAATAATAAATCAAATCAAATCAAATCAAAGATTCCCTCTCACTGTTCTAAACTCCAGTGAATATAATCCTAACCGACTTAGTCTCTCCTCATATGACAGACCTGCCATCCCAGGAATCAGGGTAAACCTTCGCTGCGCTCCCTCTATAGCAAGGACATCCTTCCTCAGATAAGGAGACCAAAACTGCGCACAATACTCCAGGTGTGGCCTCACCAAGGCCCTGGATAATTGCAGCGAAACATCCCTAAGACCATAAGACATAGGAGCAGAATTAGGCCACTCGGCCCATCGAGTCTGCCCCGCCATTCAACCATGGCTGATATTTTTCTCATCCCCATTCTCCTGCCTTTTCCCCCTGATCCCCTTATTAATCAAGAACCTATCTATCTCTGTCTTAAAGACACTCAATGAACCGGCCTCCACAGCCTTCTGCGGCAAAGAGTTCCACAGATTCACCACTCTCTGGCTGAAGAAATTCCTCCTCATCTCTGTTTTAAAGGATCGTCCCTTTAGCCTGAGGTTGTGCCCTCTGGTTCTAGTTTTTCCTGGAAGAAGTCTCACAACACCAGGTTAAAGTCCAACAGATTTATTTGGTGTTATTTTATCACCAAATAAACCTGTTGGACTTTAACCTTGTGTTGTGAGACTTCTTACTGTGTTCACCCCAGTCCAACGCCGGCATCTCCACATCTAGTTTTTCCTACCAGTGGAAACATCCTCTCCACAAACAAAGAACAAAGAACAATACAGCACAGGAACAGGTCCTTCGGCCCTCCAAGCCCGCGCCGCTCCCCGGTCCAGGATTGAATCCTGAATCCAGGATCCCCGCCCAATTTTCCAGCCTATCTACATCCTAATATCCTATCCCCGAGCTGTCCCTCACAGCTACGATGCTTTGTTCATCACAACCTATTAACTCACCCCCACCCCCCCATTCCAGACCATGTGATCTCCAGGGAGAGGCGAAAACCCAGAGTGAAAAACCCCAGGGCCAATATGGGGAAAAGAAATCTGGGAAATTCCTCTCCGACCCCCTGAGGCGATCGAAACGAGTCCAGGAGATCACACTGGCCCTGATCGGAAAATGCTTCCCAACCCTAGTCATTTCCACTTCCACGAACACCATATGAATTCCCTGCCCCCGAGACAGGTTCCCAACTATCCGCAGTCTCGCTCTGTACTGGCAGATCATAGAATGAAGCCTTGAAACGAGAAACAAGGAACAATTAGCCCGCGCCGCTCCCTGGTCCAAACTAGACCACTCTTTTGTATCCCTCCATTCCCACTCCGTTCATATAGCTGTCTAGATAAGTCTTAAACGTTCCCAGTGTGTCCGCCTCCACCACCTTGCCCGGCAACACATTCCAGGCCCCCACGACCCTCTGTGTAAAATATGTCCTTCTGATATCTGTGTTAAACCTTCACCTTGAACCTATGACCCCTCGTGAACGTCACCACCGACCCGGGGAAAAGCTTCCCACCGTTCACCCTATCTATGCCTTTCATAATTTTATACATCTCTATTAAGTCTCCCCTCATCCTCCGTCTTTCCAAGGAGAACAACCCCAGTTTCCCCAATCTCTCCTCATAACCAAGCCCCTCCATACCAGGCAACATCCTGGTAAACCTCCTCTGCACTCTCTCCAAAGCCTCCACGTCCTTCTGGTAGTGTGGCGACCAGAACTGGACGCAGTATTCCAAATGCGGCCGAACCAACGTTCTATACATCTGCAACATCAGACCCCAACTCTTATACTCTATGCCCCGTCCTATAAAGGCAAGCATGCCATATGCCTTCTTCACCACCTTCTCCACCTGTGACATCACCTTCAAAGATCTGTGGACTTGCACACCCAGGTCCCTCTGCGTCTCTACACCCTTTATGGTTCTTCCATTTATCGTGTAGCTCCTCCCTACATTATTCCCACCAAAATGCATCACTTCGCATTTATCAGGATTGAACTCCATCTGCCATTTCCTTGCCCAAATTTCCAGCCTATCTATAGAACATAGAACATAGAACATAGAACATTACAGCGCAGAACAGGCCCTTCGGCCCACGATGTTGCACCGACCAGTTAAAAAAAAAAACTGTGACCCTCCAACCTAAACCAATTTCTTTTCGTCCATGAACCTATCTACGGATCTCTTAAACGCCCCCAAACTAGGCGCATTTACAACTGATGCTGGCAGGGCATTCCAATCCCTCACCACCCTCTGGGTAAAGAACCTACCCCTGACATCGGTTCTATAACTACCCCCCCTCAATTTAAAGCCATGCCCCCTCGTGCTGGATTTCTCCATCAGAGGAAAAAGGCTATCACTATCCACCCTATCTAAACCTCTAATCATCTTATATGTTTCAATAAGATCCCCTCTTAGCCGCCGCCTTTCCAGCGAAAACAATCCCAAATCCCTCAGCCTCTCCTCATAGGATCTCCCCTCCATACCAGGCAACATCCTGGTAAACCTCCTCTGCACCCTCTCCAAAGCCTCCACATCCTTCCTGTAATGTGGGGACCAGAACTGCACACAGTACTCCAAGTGCGGCCGCACCAGAGTTGTGTACAGTTGCAACATAACGCTACGACTCCTAAATTCAATCCCCCTACCAATAAACGCCAAGACACCATATGCCTTCTTAACAACCTTATCTACTTGATTCCCAACTTTCAGGGATCTATGCACACATACACCTAGATCCCTCTGCTCCTCCACACTATTCAAAGTCCTCCCGTTAGCCCTATACTCAACACATCTGTTATTCCTACCAAAGTGAATTACCTCACACTTCTCCGCATTAAACTCCATCCGCCACCTCTCGGCCCAACTTTGCAACCTGTCTAAGTCTTCCTGCAAACTACGACACCCTTCCTCACTGTCTACCACACCACCGACTTTGGTGTCATCAGCAAATTTGCTAATCCACCCAACTATACCCTCATCCAGATCATTAATAAATATTACAAACAGCAGTGGCCCCAAAACAGATCCCTGAGGTACACCACTTGTAACCGCACTCCATGATGAATATTTACTATCAACCACCACCCTCTGTTTCCTATCCGCTAGCCAATTCCTGATCCAATTTCCTAGATCACCCCCAATCCCATACATCTGCATTTTCTGCAGAAGCCTACCATGGTGAACCTTATCAAACGCCTTACTAAAATCCATATATACCACGTCCACTGCCTTGCCCCCATCCACCTCCTTGGTCACTTTCTCAAAAAACTCAATAAGGTTAGTAAGGCACGACCTACCTGCCACAAATCCTTCTGTAGCCTCTGACAATGTTCCTCACTATCTGCAAGTCCTGCCAGTTTTGTGTCATCCGCAAACTTACTGATCACCCCAGTTACACCTTCTTCCAGATCGTTTATATAAATCACAAACAGCAGAGGTCCCAATACAGAGCCCTGCGGAACACCACTGGTCACAGACCACGTCCACTCTATCCTCGCAGTGTCCTGTAAGTTTCAATAAGATCCCCCCCCCTCATCCTTCTAAACTCCAACGAGCACAGACCCAGAGACCTCATCCGTTCCTCATACGACAAGCTCTTCGTTCCAGGGATCATTCTTGTGGACCTCCTCTGGACCCTTTCCAAGGCCCAGCACATCCTTCCTTAGATACCCCCATCCCCA
This sequence comes from Mustelus asterias, assembly GCF_964213995.1. Lineage (NCBI taxonomy): Eukaryota > Metazoa > Chordata > Chondrichthyes > Carcharhiniformes > Triakidae > Mustelus > Mustelus asterias. The sequence continues at coordinate 21,040 of NW_027591965.1, forward strand.
TACTCAAATCCTCTCACTATGAAGGCCAACAGACCAAATGCTTTCTGATGGCGCAATACGAAGCAGGAGTTGGTCGGGTTTTGGAGGATTGAAAGGTAGGGCGGACATCAGGGGATTTGGGAAAGGCCAGAGAGGGAGCAAGATCATGGTGCACAGAATGGAACACCGGGTCACAGAGCTTCACAGCAGGGAAAGTGGCTCTTCGCCCATCGTGTCTGTGCTGGCAGCGATCTCTACCCATCCCATTTTCCAACACTCGCTCCATAGCCTTGTATCTCTGTGGCATTTGAAGTGCTCATCCATACGCTTCTTAATTGTTGTGAGAGATTATTATTTTTTCATTTGATCTATTATTGTCACATATACAAGCATACAGTGAAAAGTATTTTTTCCTGCGCTCCGTATAGACAAAGCATACAGTTCATAGAGAAGGGCCGAAAAATGGCAGATGGAGTTTAACCCTGATAAGTGAGAGGTGATTCATTTTGGGAGGACAAATTTAAATGTGGGTTACAGGGTCAACGGTAGGGTTCTGAAGACTGTGGAGGAACAGAGAGATCTTGGGGTTCATATCCACAGATCTCTGAAGGTTGCCACTCAAGGGTTGGGAAGCATTTTCCGATCAGGGCCATTGTGATCTCCTGGACTCGTTTCGATCGCCTCAGGGGGTCGGAGAGGAATTTCCCAGATTTTTTTTTCCCCATATTGGCCCTGGGGTTTTTCACTCTGGGTTTTCGCCTCTCCCTGGAGATCACATGGTCTGGAATGGGGGGGGGGTGGGGGTGAGTTAATAGGTTGTAATGAACAAAGCATCGTAGCTGTGAGGGACAGCTCGGTGGATAGGATATTGGTATGTAGATAGGCTGGAAAATTGGGCGGGGATCCTGGATTCAGGATTCAATCCTGGACCGGGGAGCGGCGCGGGCTTGGAGGGCCGAAGTGCCTGTTCCTGTGCTGTATTGTTCTTTGATCTTTGTTCAAGTGCATAGAGCTGTGAAGAAGGCCTATAGTGTGTTGGCGTTCATTAACAGGGGGTTGGAGTTTAAGAGCCGTGGGGTTATGCTGCAACTGTACAGGACCTTGGTGAGACCGCATTTGGAATATTGTGTGCAGTACTGGTCACCTCACTATTAGAAGGATGTGGAAGCGCTGGAAAGAGTGCAGAGGAGATTTACCAGGATGCTGCCTGGTTTGGAGGGTAGGTCTTATGAGGAAAGGTTGAGGGAGCGAGGGCTTTTCTCTTTAGAGCGGAGGAGGATGAGAGGCGACTTAATAGAGGTTTGTAAGATGATGAGGGGGATAGATAGAGTGGACGTTCAGAGACTATTTCCTCGGGTGGATGGAGCTGTTACTGGGGGGCATATCATAAGAACATAAGAAATAGGAGCAGGAGTAGGCCATCTAGCCCCTCGAGCCTGCCCCGCCATTCAATAAGATCATGGCTGATCTGACGTGGATCAGTACCACTTACCCGCCTGATCCCCATAACCCTTAATTCCCTTACCGATCAGGAATCCATCCATCCGCGCTTTAAACATATTCAGCGAGGTAGCCTCCACCACCTCAGTGGGCAGAGAATTCCAGAGATTCACCACCCTCTGGGAGAAGAAGTTCCTCCTCAACTCTGTCTTAAACCGACCCCCCTTTATTTTGAGGCTGTGTCCTCTAGTTTTAACTTCCTTACTAAGTGGAAAGAATCTCTCCGCCTCCACCCTATCCAGCCCCCGCATTATCTTATAAGTCTCCATAAGATCCCCCCTCATCCTTCTGAACTCCAACGAGTACAAACCCAATCTCCTCAGCCTCTCCTCATAATCCAAACCCCTCATCTCCGGTATCAACCTGGTGAACCTTCTCTGCACTCCCTCCAATGCCAATATATCCTTCCTCATATAAGGGGACCAATACTGCACACAGTATTCCAGCTGCGGCCTCACCAATGCCCTGTACAGGTGCATCAAGACATCCCTGCTTTTATATTCTATCCCCTTCGCAATATAGGCCAACATCCCATTTGCCTTCTTGATCACCTGTTGTACCTGCAGACTGGGCTTTTGCGTCTCATGCACAAGGACCCCCCAGGTCCCTTTGCACGGTAGCATGTTTTAATTTGTTTCCATTGAGATAGTAATCCCATTTGTTATTATTTCCTCCAAAGTGTATAACCTCGCATTTCTCAACGTTATACTCCATTTGCCATATCCTCGCCCACTCACTCAGCCTGTCCAAATCTCTCTGCAGATCTTCTCCGTCCTCCACCCGATTCACTTTTCCACTTATCTTTGTGTCGTCTGCAAACTTCGTTACCCTACACTCCGTCCCCTCCTCCAGATCATCTATATAAATGGTAAACAGTTGCGGCCCGAGTACCGATCCCTGCGGCACGCCACTAGTTACCTTCCTCCAACCGGAAAAACACCCATTTATTCCGACTCTTTGCTTCCTGTCGGATAGCCAGTCCCCAATCCACTATAAGGTTCATGGTGGGAGATATAGGAAGGATATCAGAGGTAGGTTCTTTACGCAGAGAGTGGTTGGGGTGTGGAATGGACTGCCTGCAGTGATAGTGGAGTCAGACACTTTAGGAACATTTAAGCGGTTATTGGATAGGCACATGGAGCACACCAGGATGATAGGGAGTGGGATAGCTTGATCTTGGTTTCGGACAAAGCTCGGCACAACATCGAGGGCTGAAGGGCCTGTTCTGTGCTGTACTGTTTAAACAAAAAAGGAAAGGAAAGGATGCAGAATGTAGTTTTACAGTCAGAGCTAGGGGTGTAGAGAAAGATCAACTTAATGCGAGGTCGGTCCATTCAAAAGTCTGACGGCAGCAGGGGAGAAGCTGTTCTTGAGTCGGTCGGTACGTGACCACAGACTTTTGCATCTTATTCATAGAATCATAGAATAGACATCATAGAATCCCGACAGGGCAGAAGGAGGACATTCGGCCCATCGAGTCTGCACCGACCACAATCCCACCCGGGCCCTATCCCCATAATCCGATGCATTTAACCTAGCCAGTCCCCCTAACACGAAAGGGCAATTTAGCACGGCCAATCCACCTAACCCGCACATCTTTGGACAGTGGGAGGAAACTGGAGCACCCGGAGGAAACCCACGCAGAGACGGGGAGAATGTGCAGACTCCGCACAGACAGTGACCCAAGCTGGGAATCGAACCCGGGCCGCTGTGAGGCAGCAGTGCTAACCCACTGTGCCACCGTGCTGTCCTGAGACAGTGGGAAGTGTAGACGGAGCCAATGGATGGGAGGCTGGGTTTGCGTGATGGATTGGGCTACATTCAAACAACCCTTTGTAGTTCCTTGCGGTCTTGGGCAGAGCAGGAGACATAGCAAGCTGTGATACAACCAGAAAGAATGCTTTCTATGGTGCATCTGAAAAAGTTAGTGAGAATCGCACTTGACATTCCAAATTTCCTTCGTCTTCAGAGAAAGTTGGTGGGGCTTTCTTAACTTATTTTCTTAACTGTCAGCGTGGAGGGACCAGGACAGGTTGTTGGTGATCTGGACACCTAAAAACTTGAAGCTCTCTCGACCCTTTCTACTTGGTCCCCTGTTGAGATAGACAGGGACATGTTCTCCTTTACGCTTCCTGAAGTCGATGATAATCTCCTTCGTTTTGTTGACATTGAGGGAGAGATTATTGTTGCCGCACCAGTTCACCAGATTCTCTGCCTCATTCCTGTACTCTGTCTCCTCATTGTTTGAGAGAGTTCTCATCTCTACAAAGCTTGAAGGCAGTGAGTCCCATATTCCCACCAGCCTCTGGGTAAAAATGATTCACATAAAATCCCATCAGAATCTCAGCCTTAACTAAAATCTATTCCCCTGGGGTTACTGAGGAGGATATCACAAATGTCAAAGCAGGGTGTGCAGAAGAGTGCAAGGGGGGTTGTATAAATCATTGTTTGGCCACAGCCAGAGTAGACAGTGCAGTATTCACTCCCGGGTATCTGTTATTCTGTATATAAACCACCCCGAACCCCTCGATTAGATTCCAGTCTGTAACTCACTCCCGGGTATCTGTTATTCTATATATAAACCACCCTGAACCCCTCGATTAGATTCCAGTCTGTAACTCACTCCCGGGTATCTGTAATTCTATATATAAACCACCCCGAACCCCTCGATTAGATTCCAGTCTGTAACTCACTCCCGGGTATCTGTTATTCTATATATAAACCACCCCGAACCCCTCGATTAGATTCCAGTCTGTAACTCACTCCCGGGTATCTGTTATTCTATATATAAACCACCCCGAACCCCTCGATTAGATTCCAGTCTGTAACTCACTCCCGGGTATCTGTTATTCTATATATAAACCACCCCGCACCCCTCGATTAGATTCCAGTCTGTAACTCACTCCCGGGTATCTGTTATTCTATATATAAACCACCCCGAACCCCTCGATTAGATTCCAGTCTGTAACTCACTCCCGGGTATCTGTTATTCTATATATAAACCACCCCGAAACCCCTCGATTAGATTCCAGTCTGTAACTCAATCCCGGGTATCTGGTATTCTATATATAAACCACCCTGAACCCCTCGATTAGATTCCAGTCTGTAACTCACTCCCGGGTATCTGTTATTCTATATATAAACCACCCCGAAACCCCTCGATTAGATTCCAGTCTGTAACTCAATCCCGGGTATCTGGTATTCTATATATAAACCACCCCGAACCCCTCGATTAGATTCCAGTCTGTAACTCACTCCCGGGTATCTGTTATTCTATATATAAACCACCCTGAACCCCTCGATTAGATTCCAGTCTGTAACTCACTCCCGGGTATCTGTTATTCTATATATAAACCACCCTGAACCCCTCGATTAGATTCCAGTCTGTAACTCACTCCCGGGTATCTGTTATTCTATATATAAACCACCCCGAACCCCTCGATTAGATTCCAGTCTGTAACTCACTCCCGGGTATCTGTTATTCTATATATAAACCACCCCGAACCCCTCGATTAGATTCCAGTCTGTAACTCACTCCCGGGTATCTGTTATTCTATATATAAACCACCCCGAACCCCTCGATTAGATTCCAGTCTGTAACTCACTCCCGGGTATCTGTTATTCTATATATAAACCACCCTGAACCCCTCGATTAGATTCCAGTCTGTAACTCACTCCCGGGTATCTGTTATTCTATATATAAACAACCCCAAACCCCTCGATTAGATTCCAGTCTGTAACTCACTCCCAGGTATCTGTTATTCTATATATAAACCACCCCGAACCCCTCGATTAGATTCCAGTCTGTAACTCACTCCCGGGTATCTGTTATTCAATATATAAACCACCCTGAACCCCTTGATTCGATTCCAGTCTGTAACTCACTCCCGGGTATCTGTTATTCTGTATATAAACCACCCTGAACCCCTCGATTAGATTCCAGTCTGTAACTCACTCCCGGGTATCTGTTATTCTGTATATAAACCACCGCGAACCCCTCGATCAGATTCCAGTCTGTAACTCACTCCCGGGTATCTGTTATTCTATATATAAACCACCCCGAACCCCTCGATTAGATTCCAGTCTGTAACTCTCTCCCAGGTATCTGTTATTCTATATATAAACCACCCCGAACGCCTCGATTAGATTCCAGTCTGTAACTCACTCCCGGGTATCTGTTATTCTATATATAAACCACCCTGAACCCCTCGACTAGATTCCAGTCTGTAACTCACTCCCGGGTATCTGTTATTCTATATATAAACCACCCCGAACCCCTCGATTAGATTCCAGTCTGTAACTCACTCCCGGGTATCTGTTATTCTATATATAAACCACCCCGAACCCCTCGATTAGATTCCAGTCTGTAACTCACTCCCGGGTATCTGTTATTCTATATAAACCATCCCGAACCCCTCGATTAGATTCCAGTCTGTAACTCACTCCCGGGTATCTGTTATTCTATATATAAACCACCCCGAACCCCTCGATTAGATTCCAGTCTGTAACTCACTCCCGGGTATCTGTTATTCTATATATAAACCATCCCGAACCCCTCGATTAGATTCCAGTCTGTAACTCACTCCCGGGTATCTGTTATTCTATATATAAACCACCCCGAACCCCTCGATTAGATTCCAGTCTGTAACTCACTCCCGGGTATCTGTTATTCTATGTATAATCCATCCCGAACCCCTCGATTAGATTCCAGTCTGTAACTCACTCCCGGGTATCTGTTATTCGATATATAAACCACCCCGAACCCCTCAATTAGATTCCAGTCTGTAACTCACTCCTCGGTATCTGTTATTCTGTATATAAGCACCCCGAATCCCTCGATTAGATTCCAGTCTGTAACTCACTCCCGGGTATCTGTTATTCTATATATAAACCACCCCGAACCCCTCGATTAGATTCCAGTCTGTAACTCACTCCCGGGTATCTGTTATTCTATATATAAAACACCCCGAACCCCTCGATTAGATTCCAGTCTGTAGCTCACTCCCGGGTATCTGTTATTCTATATATAAACCACCCCGAACCCCTCGATTAGATTCCAGTCTGTAACTCACTCCCGGGTATCTGTTATTCTAAATATAAACCACCCCGAACCCCTCGATTAGATTCCAGTCTGTAACTCACTCCCGGGTATGTGTTACTCGATATATAAACCACCCTGAACCCCTCGATTAGATTCCAGTCTGTAACTCACTCCCGGGTATCTGTTATTCTATATATAAACAACCCCGATCCCCTCGATAAGATTCCAGTCTGGAACTCACTCCCGGGTATCTGTTATTCTATATATAAACCACCCCGAACACCTCGATTAGATTCCAGTCTGTAACTCACTCCCGGGTATCTGTTATTCTATATATAAACCATCCCGAACCCCTCGATTAGATTCCAGTCTGTAACTCACTCCCGGGTATCTGTTTTTCTATATATAAACCACCCTGAACCCCTCAATTAGATTCCAGTCTGTAGCTCACTCCCGGGTATCTGTTATTCAATATATAAACCACCCCGAACCCCTCGATTAGATTCCAGTCTGGAACTCACTCCCGGGTATCTGTTATTCTATATATAAACCACCCCGAACACCTCGATTAGATTCCAGTCTGTAACTCACTCCCGGGTATCTGTTATTCTATATATAAACTACCCCGAACCCCTCGATAAGATTCCAGTCTGTAACTCACTCCCGGGTATCTGTTATTCTATATACAAACCACCACGAACCCCACGATTAGATTCCAGTCAGTAACTCACTTCCGGGTATCTGTTTTTCTATATATAAACCACCCCAAACCCCTCGATTACATTCCAGTCTGTAACTCACTCCCGGGTATCTGTTATTCTGTATATAAACCACCCCGAACCCCTTGGTCAGATTCCAGTCTGTAACTCACTCCCGGGTATCTGTTATTCTATACATAATCCATCCCGAACCCCTCGATTAGATTCCAGTCTGTAACTCACTCCCGGGTATCTGTTTCTCTATATATAAACCACCCTGAACCCCTCAATTAGATTCCAGTCTGTAACTCACTTCCGGGTATCTGTTATTCTATGTACAAACCACCACGAACCCCACGATTAGAATCCAGTCAGTAACTCACTTCCGGGTATCTGTTTTTCTATATATAAACCACCCCAAACCCCTCGATTACATTCCAGTCTGTAACTCACTCCCGGGTATCTGTTATTCTGCATATAAACCACCCCGAACTCTTTGGTCAGATTCCAGTCTGTAACTCAATCCTCGGTATCTGTTATTCTGTATATAAACCACCCCGAACCCCTCGATTAGATTCCAGTCTGTAACTCACTCCCGGGTATCTGTTTTTCTATATATAAACCACCCCGAACACCTCGATTCGATTCCAGTCTGTAACTCACTCCCGGGTATCTATTATTCTATATATAAACCACACCGAACCCCTCGATTAGATTCCAGTCTGTAACTCACTCCCGGGTATCTGTTATTCTATACATAATCCATCCCGAACCCCTCGATTAGATTCCAGTCTGTAACTCACTCCCGGGTATCTGTTATTCGATATATAAACCACCCCGAACCCCTCAATTAGATTCCAGTCTGTAACTCACTCCTCGGTATCTGTTATTCTGTATATAAAACACCCCGAATCCCTCGATTAGATTCCAGTCTGTAACTCACTCCCGGGTATCTGTTATTCTATATATAAACCACCCCGAACCCCTCGATTAGATTCCAGTCTGTAACTCACTCCCGGGTATCTGTTATTCTATATATAAACCACCCCGAACCCCTCGATTGGATTCCAGTCTGTCACTCACTCCCGGGTATCTGTTATTCTGTATATAAACCACACCGAACCCCTCGATTAGATTCCAGTCTGTAACTCACTCCCGGGTATCTGTTATTCTATATATAAACCACCCCGAACCCCTCGATTCGATTCCAGTCTGTAACTCACTCCCGGGTATCTGTTATTCTATATAAAAACAACACCGAACCCCTCGATTAGATTCCAGTCTGTAACTCACTCCCGGGTATCTGTTATTCTATATATAAAACACCCCGAACCCCTCGATTCGATTCCAGTCTGTAACTCACTCCCGGGTATCTGTTATTCTATATATAATCCATCCCGAACACCTCGATTAGATTCCAGTCTGTAACTCACTCCCGGGTATCTGTTATTCTATATATAAACCACCCCGAACCCCTCGATTAGATTCCAGTCTGTAACTCACTCCCGGGTATCTGTTATTCTATATATAAACCATCCCGAACCCCTCGATTAGATTCCAGTCTGTAACTCACTCCCGGGTATCTGTTATTCTGTATATAAACCACACCGAACCCCTCGATTAGATTCCAGTCTGTAACTCACTCCCGGGTATCTGTTATTCTATATATAAACCACCCCGAACCCCTCGATTAGATTCCAGTCTGTAACTCACTCCCGGGTATCTGTTATTCTATATATAAACCACCCCGAACCCCTCGATTAGATTCCAGTCTGTAACTCACTCCCGGGTATCTGTTATTCTGTATATAAACCACACCGAACCCCTCGATTAGATTCCAGTCTGTAACTCACTCCCGGGTATCTGTTATTCTATATATAAACCACCCCGAACCCCTCGATTAGATTCCAGTCTGTAACTCACTCCCGGGTATCTGTTATTCTATATATAAACCACCCCGAACCCCTCGATTGGATTTCAGTCTGTCACTCACTCCCGGGTATCTGTTATTCTGTATATAAACCACACCGAACCCCTCGATTAGATTCCAGTCTGTAACTCACTCCCGGGTATCTGTTATTCTATATATAAACCACCCCGAACCCCTCGATTCGATTCCAGTCTGTAACTCACTCCCGGGTATCTGTTATTCTATATAAAAACAACACCGAACCCCTCGATTAGATTCCAGTCTGTAACTCACTCCCGGGTATCTGTTATTCTATATATAAAACACCCCGAACCCCTCGATTCGATTCCAGTCTGTAACTCACTCCCGGGTATCTGTTATTCTATATATAATCCATCCCGAACACCTCGATTAGATTCCAGTCTGTAACTCACTCCCGGGTATCTGTTATTCTATATATAAACCACCCCGAACCCCTCGATTAGATTCCAGTCTGTAACTCACTCCCGGGTATCTGTTATTCTGTATATAAACCACACCGAACCCCTCGATTAGATTCCAGTCTGTAACTCACTCCCGGGTATCTGTTATTCTATATATAAACCACCCCGAACCCCTCGATTAGATTCCAGTCTGTAACTCAATCCCGGGTATCTGGTATTCTATATATAAACCACCCTGAACCCCTCGATTAGATTCCAGTCTGTAATTCACTCCCGGGTATCTGTTATTCTATACATAAACCACCCTGAACCCCTCGATTAGATTCCAGTCTGTAACTCATTCCCGGGTATCTGTTATTCTATATATAAACCACCCCGAACCCCTCGATTAGATTCCAGTCTGTAACTCACTCCCGGGTATCTGTTATTCTATATATAAACCACCCCGAACCCCTCGATTAGATTCCAGTCTGTAACTCACTCCCGGGTATCTGTTATTCTATATATAAACCACCCTGAACCCCTCGATTAGATTCCAGTCTGTAACTCACTCCCGGGTATCTGTTATTCTATATATAAACCACCCCGAACGCCTCGATTAGATTCCAGTCTGTAACTCACTCCCGGGTATCTGTTATTCTATATATAAACCACCCCGAACCCCTCGAATTGATTCCAGTCTGTAACTCACTCCCGGGTATCTGTTATTCTATATATAAACCACCCCGAACACCTCGATTCGATTCCAGTCTGTAACTCACTCCCGGGTATCTATTATTCTATATATAAACCACCCCGAACCCCTCGATTTGATTCCAGTCTGTAACTCACTCCCGGGTATCTGTTATTCTATACATAATCCATCCCGAACCCCTCGATTAGATTCCAGTCTGTAACTCACTCCCGGCTATCTGTTTCTCTATATATAAACCACCCTGAACCCCTCAATTAGATTCCAGTCAGAAACTCACTTCCGGGTATCTGTTTTTCTGCATATAAACCACCCCGAACTCTTTGGTCAGATTCCAGTCTGTAACTCACTCCCGGGTATCTGTTATTCTGCATATAAACCACCCCGAACTCTTTGGTCAGATTCCAGTCTGTAACTCAATCCTCGGTATCTGTTATTCTGTATATAAACCACCCCGAACCCCTCGATTAGATTCCAGTCTGTAACTCACTCCCGGGTATCTGTTTTTCTTTATATAAACCACCCCGAACCCCTCGATTAGATTCCAGTCTGTAACTCACTCCCGGGTATCTGTTATTCTATACATAATCCATCCCGAACCCCTCGATTAGATTCCAGTCTGTAACTCACTCCCGGGTATCTGTTATTCGATATATAAACCACCCCGAACCCCTCAATTAGATTCCAGTCTGTAACTCACTCCTCGGTATCTGTTATTCTGTATATAAAACACCCCGAATCCCTCGATTAGATTCCAGTCTGTAACTCACTCCCGGGTATCTGTTATTCTATATATAAACCACCCCGAACCCCTCGATTAGATTCCAGTCTGTAACTCACTCCCGGGTATCTGTTATTCTATATATAAACCACCCCGAACCCCTCGATTAGATTCGAGTCTGTAACTCACTCCCGGGTATCTGTTATTCTGTATATAAACCACACCGAACCCCTCGATTAGATTCCAGTCTGTAACTCACTCCCGGGTATCTGTTATTCTATATATAAACCACCCCGAACCCCTCGATTCGATTCCAGTCTGTAACTCACTCCCGGGTATCTGTTATTCTATATAAAAACAACACCGAACCCCTCGATTAGATTCCAGTCTGTAACTCACTCCCGGGTATCTGTTATTCTATATATAAAACACCCCGAACCCCTCGATTCGATTCCAGTCTGTAACTCACTCCCGGGTATCTGTTATTCTATATATAATCCATCCCGAACACCTCGATTAGATTCCAGTCTGTAACTCACTCCCGGGTATCTGTTATTCTATATATAAACCACCCCGAACCCCTCGATTAGATTCCAGTCTGTAATTCACTCCCGGGTATCTGTTATTCTGTATATAAACCACACCGAACCCCTCGATTAGATTCCAGTCTGTAACTCACTCCCGGGTATCTGTTATTCTATACATAATCCATCCCGAACCCCTCGATTAGATTCCAGTCTGTAACTCACTCCCGGGTATCTGTTTCTCTATATATAAACCACCCTGAACCCCTCAATTAGATTCCAGTCTGTAACTCACTTCCGGGTATCTGTTATTCTATATATAAACCACCCCGAACCCCTCGATTAGAATCCAGTCAGTAACTCACTTCCGGGTATCTGTTTTTCTATATATAAACCACCCCAAACCCCTCGATAACATTCCAGTCTGTAACTCACTCCCGGGTATCTGTTATTCTGCATATAAACCACCCCGAACTCTTTGGTCAGATTCCAGTCTGTAACTCAATCCTCGGTATCTGTTATTCTGTATATAAACCACCCCGACCCCCTCGATTAGATTCCAGTCTGTAACTCACTCCCGGGTATCTGTTTTTCTATATATAAACCACCCCGAACACCTCGATTCGATTCCAGTCTGTAACTCACTCCCGGGTATCTATTATTCTATATATAACCCACACCGAACCCCTCGATTAGATTCCAGTCTGTAACTCACTCCCGGGTATCTGTTATTCTATACATAATCCATCCCGAACCCCTCGATTAGATTCCAGTCTGTAACTCACTCCCGGGTATCTGTTATTCGATATATAAACCACCCCGAACCCCTCAATTAGATTCCAGTCTGTAACTCACTCCTCGGTATCTGTTATTCTGTATATCAAACACCCCGAATCCCTCGATTAGATTCCAGTCTGTAACTCACTCCCGGGTATCTGTTATTCTACATATAAACCACCCCGAACCCCTCGATTAGATTCCAGTCTGTAACTCACTCCCGGGTATCTGTTATTCTATATATAAACCACCCCGAACCCCTCGATTGGATTCCAGTCTGTCACTCACTCCCGGGTATCTGTTATTCTGTATATAAACCACACCGAACCCCTCGATTAGATTCCAGTCTGTAACTCACTCCCGGGTATCTGTTATTTTATATATAAACCACCCCGAACCCCTCGATTCGATTCCAGTCTGTAACTCACTCCCGGGTATCTGTTATTCTATATAAAAACAACACCGAACCCCTCGATTAGATTCCAGTCTGTAACTCACTCCCGGGTATCTGTTATTCTATATATAAAACACCCCGAACCCCTCGATTCGATTCCAGTCTGTAACTCACTCCCGGGTATCTGTTATTCTATATATAATCCATCCCGAACACCTCGATTAGATTCCAGTCTGTAACTCACTCCCGGGTATCTGTTATTCTATATATAAACCACCCCGAACCCCTCGATTAGATTCCAGTCTGTAACTCACTCCCGGGTATCTGTTATTCTGTATATAAACCACACCGAACCCCTCGATTAGATTCCAGTCTGTAACTCACTCCCGGGTATCTGTTATTCTATATATAAACCACCCCGAACCCCTCGATTCGATTCCAGTCTGTAACTCACTCCCGGGTATCTGTTATTCTATATATAAACCACCCCGAACCCCTCGATTAGATTCCAGTCTGTAACTCAATCCCGGGTATCTGGTATTCTATATATAAACCACCCTGAACCCCTCGATTAGATTCCAGTCTGTAATTCACTCCCGGGTATCTGTTATTCTATATATAAACCACCCCGAACCCCTCGATTAGATTCCAGTCTGTAACTCACTCCCGGGTATCTGTTATTCTATATATAAACCACCCTGAACCCCTCGATTAGATTCCAGTCTGTAACTCACTCCCGGGTATCTGTTATTCAATATATAAACCACCCTGAACCCCTTGATTCGATTCCAGTCTGTAACTCACTCCTCGGTATCTGTTATTCTGTATATAAAACACCCCGAACCCCTCGATTCGATTCCAGTCTGTAACTCACTCCTCGGTATCTGTTATTCTGTATATAAAACACCCCGAATCCCTCGATGAGATTCCAGTCTGTAACTCACTCCCGGGTATCTGTTATTCTGTATGTAAACCACCGCGAACCCCTCGATTAGATTCCAGTCTGTAACTCACTCCCGGGTATCTGTTATTCTATATATAAACCATCCCGAACCCCTCGATTAGATTCCAGTCTGTAACTCACTCCTGGGTGTCTGTTATTCTATATATAAACAACCCCGAACCCCTCGATTAGATTCCAGTCTGTAACTCACTCCCGGGTATCTGTTATTCTATATATAAACCACCCCGAACGCCTCGATTAGATTCCAGTCTGTAACTCACTCCCGGGTATCTGTTATTCTATATATAAACCACCCTGAACCCCTCGATTAGATTCCAGTCTGTAACTCACTCCCGGGTATCTGTTATTCTATATATAAACCACCCCGAACCCCTCGATTAGATTCCAGTCTGTAACTCACTCCCGGGTATCTGTTATTCTATATATAAACCACCCCGAACCCCTCGATTAGATTCCAGTCTGTAACTCACTCCCGGGTATCTGTTATTCTATATATAAACCACCCTGAACCCCTCGATTAGATTCCAGTCTGTAACTCACTCCCGGGTATCTGTTATTCTATATATAAACCACCCCGAACCCCTCAATTAGATTCCAGTCTGTAACTCACTCCTCGGTATCTGTTATTCTGTATATAAAACAGCCCGAATCCCTCGATTAGATTCCAGTCTGTAACTCACTCCCGGGTATCTGTTATTCTATATATAAACCACCCCGAACCCCTCGATTAGATTCCAGTCTGTAACTCACTCCCGGGTATCTGTTATTCTATATATAAAACACCCCGAACCCCTCGATTAGATTCCAGTCTGTAGCTCACTCCCGGGTATCTGTTATTCTATATATAAACCACACCGAATCCCTCGATTAGATTCCAGTCTGTAACTCACTCCCGGGTATCTGTTATTCTATATGTAAACCACCCCGAACCCCTCGATTAGATTCCAGTCTGTAACTCACTCCCGGGTATCTGTTATTCTAAATATAAACCACCCCGAACCCCTCGATTAGATTCCAGTCTGTAACTCACTCCCGGGTATCTGCTATTCTATATATAAACCACCCCGAACCCCTCGATTAGATTCCAGTCTGTAACTCACTCCCGGGTATCTGTTATTCTAAATATAAACCACCCCGAAACCCTCGATTAGATTCCAGTCTGTAACTCACTCCCGGGTATGTGTTACTCGATATATAAACCACCCTGAACCCCTCGATTAGATTCCAGTCTGTAACTCACTCCCGGGTATCTGTTATTCTATATATAAACCACCCCGATCCCCTCGATTAGATTCCAGTCTGGAACTCACTCCCGGGTATCTGTTATTCTATATATAAACCACCCCGAACACCTCGATTAGATTCCAGTCTGTAACTCACTCCCGGGTATCTGTTATTCTATATATAAACCATCCCGAACCCCTCGATTAGATTCCAGTCTGTAACTCACTCCCGGGTATTTTTTTTTCTATATATAAACCACCCTGAACCCCTCAATTAGATTCCAGTCTGTAGCTCACTCCCGGGTATCTGTTATTCAATATATAAACCTCCCCGAACCCCTCGATTAGATTCCAGTCTGGAACTCACTCCCGGGTATCTGTTATTCTATATATCAACCACCCCGAACACCTCGATTAGATTCCAGTCTGTAACTCACTCCCGGGTATCTGTTATTCTATATATAAACCACCCCGAACCCCTTGATTAGATTCCAGTCTGTAACTCACTCCCGGGTATCTGTTATTCTATATATAAACTACCCCGAACCCCTTGATTAGATTCCAGTCTGTAACTCACTCCCGGGTATCTGTTATTCTATATATAAACTACCCCGAACCCCTTGATTAGATTCCAGTCTGTAACTCACTCCCGGGTATCTGTTATTCTATATACAAACCACCACGAACCCCACGATTAGATTCCAGTCAGTAACTCACTTCCGGGTATCTGTTTTTCTATATAGAAACCACCCCAAACCCCTCGATTACATTCCAGTCTGTAACTCACTCCCGGGTATCTGTTATTCTATATATAAACCACCCTGAACCCCTTGGTCAGATTCCAGTCTGTAACTCACTCCCGGGTATCTGTTATTCTATATATAAACCACCCTGAACCCCTCGATTACATTCCAGTCTGTAACTCACTCCCGGGTATCTGTTATTCTATATATAAACCACCCCGAACCCCTCGATTAGATTCCAGTCTGTAACTCACTCCCGGGTATCTGTTATTCTATATATAAACCACCCTGAACCCCTCGATTAGATTCCAGTCTGTAACTCACTCCCGGGTATCTGTTATTCTATATATAAACCACCCCGAACCCCTCGAATTGATTCCAGTCTGTTACTCACTCCCGGGTATCTGTTATTCTATATATAAACAACCCCGAACACCTCGATTCGATTCCAGTCTGTAACTCACTCCCGGGTATCTATTATTCTATATATAAACCACCCCGAACCCCTCGATTTGATTCCAGTCTGTAACTCACTCCCGGGTATCTGTTATTCTATACATAATCCATCCCGAACCCCTCGATTAGATTCCAGTCTGTAACAACTCCCGGGTATCTGTTTCTCTATATATAAACCACCCTGAACCCCTCAATTAGATTCCAGTCTGTAACTCACTTCCGGGTATCTGTTATTCTATGTACAAACCACCACGAACCCCACGATTAGAATCCAGTCAGTAACTCACTTCCGGGTATCTGTTTTTCTATATATAAACCACCCCAAACCCCTCGATTACATTCCAGTCTGTAACTCACTCCCGGGTATCTGTTATTCTGCATATAAACCACCCTGAACTCTTTGGTCAGATTCCAGTCTGTAACTCAATCCTCGGTATCTGTTATTCTGTATATAAACCACCCCGAACCCCTCGATTAGATTCCAGTCTGTAACTCACTCCCGGGTATCTGTTTTTCTATATATAAACCACCCCGAACACCTCGATTCGATTCCAGTCTGTAACTCACTCCCGGGTATCTATTATTCTATATATAAACCACACCGAACCCCTCGATTAGATTCCAGTCTGTAACTCACTCCCGGGTATCTGTTATTCTATACATAATCCATCCCGAACCCCTCGATTAGATTCCAGTCTGTAACTCACTCCCGGGTATCTGTTTTTATTTATATTAAACCTTCCCGAACACTTTTATTGGATTACAGTCTGTAAGTCGATCCTGGGCATCTGTGATTCTAGATATAAACTAACCCGAACCCCTCGATTAGATTCGAGTCCGTAACTCACTCCCGGGTGTCTGTTATTCTATATACAAACCATCCCAAACCCCTCGATTAGATTCCAGTCTGTAATTCACTCCGAGGTATCTGTTATTCTTTATATAAACCACCCCGAACCCCTCGATTAGATTCCAGTCTGTAACTCACTCCCGGGTATCTGTTATTCTATATATAAACCACCCCGAACCCCTCGATTAGATTCCAGTCTGTAACTCACTCCCGGGTATCTGTTTTTCTATATATAAACCACCCCGATCCCCTCGTTTAGATTCCAGTCTGGAACTCACTCCCGGGTATCTGTTATTCTATATATAAACCACCCCGACCCCCTCGATTAGATTCCAGTCTGTAACTCACTCCTGGGTATCTGTTATTCTATATATAAACCACCCCGAACCCCTCAATTAGATTCCAGTCTGTAACTCACTCCCGGGTATCTGTTTTTCTTTATATTAAACCTTCCCGAACACTTTTATTAGTTTCCAGTCTGTGACTCGATCCCAGGCATCTGTTATTCTAGATATAAACTAACCCGAACACCTCGATTAGATTCCAGTCTGTAACTCACTCCCGGGTATCTGTTATTCTATATACAAACCATCCCAAACCCCTCGATTAGTTTCCAGTCTGTAATTCACTCCGAGGTATCTGTTATTCTTTATATAAATCGCCTCGAACCCTCGATTAGATTCCAGTCTGTAACTCACTCCGCGGGTATCTGTTATTCTATATATAAACCACCCTGAACCCCTCGATTAGATTCCAGTCTGTAACTCACTCCATGTTATCTGTGATTCTAAATATAAACCGCCCCGAACCCCTCGATTAGATTCCAGTCTGTAACTCACTCCCGGGTATCTGTTATTCTATATATAAACCACCCCGAACCCCTCGATTAGATTCCAGTCTGTAACTCACTCTTGGGTATCTGTTATTCTATATATAAACCACCCCGAACCTCTCGATTAGATTCCAGTCTGTAACTCACTCCCGGGTATCTGTTACTCGATATACAAACCACCCCGAACCCCTTGATTAGATTCCAGTCTGTAACTCACTCACGGGTATCTGTTATTCTAAATATAAACCACCCCGAACCCCTCGATTAGATTCCAGTCTGTAACTCACTCCTGGGTATCTGTTATTCAATATACAAACCACCACGAACCCTTCGATTAGATTCCAGTCAGTAACTCACTTCCGGGTATCTGTTTTTCTATATATAAAGCACCCCAAACCCCTCGATTACATTCCAGTCTGTAACTCAATCCTCGGTATCTGTTATTCTGTATATAAACCACCCCGAACCCCTCGATTAGATTCCAGTCTGTAACTCACTCCCGGGATCTGTTATTCTATATATAAACCACCCCGAACACCTCGATTCGATTCCAGTCTGTAACTCACTCCCGGGTATATATTATTCTATATATAATCCATCCCGAACCCCTCGATTAGATTCCAGTCTGTAATTCACTCCGAGGTATCTGTTATTCTTTATATAAATCGCCTCGAACCCTCGAATAGATTCCAGTCTGTAACTCACTCCCGGGTATCTGTTATTCTATACATAAACCATCCTGAACCCCTCGATTAGATTCCAGTCTGTAACTCACTCCCGGGTATCTGTTATTCTATATATAAACCACCCTGAACCCCTCGATTAGATTCCAGTCTGTAACTCACTCCCGGGTATCTGTTATGCTATATACAAACCATCCCAAACCCCTCGATTAGATTCCAGTCTGTAATTCACTCCGAGGTATCTGTTATTCTTTGTATAAATCGCCTCGAACCCTCGAATAGATTCCAGTCTGTAACTCACTCCCGGGTATCTGTTATTCTATATATAAACCATCCTGAACCCCTCGATTAGATTCCAGTCTGTAACTCACTCCCGGGTATCTGTTATTCTATATACAAACCACCCTGAACCCCTCGATTAGATTCCAGTCTGAAACTCACACCGAGGTATCTGTAATTCTTCATATAAATCGCCTCGAACCCACGAATAGATTCCAGTCTGTAACTCACACCCGGGTATCTGTTATTCTATATATAAACCACCCCGAACCCCTCGATTAGATTCCAGTCTGTAAATCACTCCGAGGTATCTGTTATTCTATATATAAATCGCCTCGAACCCTCGAATAGATTCCAATCTGTAACTCACTCCCGGGTATCTGTTATTCTATATATAAACCACCCCGAACCCCTCGATTAGATTCCAGTCTGGAACTCACTCCCGGGTATCTGTTATTCTATATATAAACCACCCCGATCCCCTCGATGAGATTCCAGTCTGGAACTCACTCCCGGGTATCTGTAATTCTATATATAAACCACCCCGATCCCCTCGATTAGATTCCAGTCGGTAACTCACTCCTGGGTATCTGTTATTCTATATATAAACCACCCCGAACCCCTCGATTAGATTCCAGTCTGTAACTCACTCCTGGGTATCTGTTATTCTATATATAAACCACCCCGAACCCCTCGATTAGATTCCAGTCTGTAACTCACTCCCGGATATCTGTTATTCTATATATAAACCACCCCGAACTCCTCGATTAGATTCCAGTCTGTAAGTCACTCCCGGGTATCTGTTTTTCTATATATAAACCACCCTGAACCCCTCAATTAGATTCCAGTCTGTAACTCACTCCTGGGTATCTGTTATTCTATATATAAAGCACCCTGAACCCCTCGATTAGATTCCAGTCTGTAACTCACTCCCGGGTATCTGTCATTCTATATATAAACCACCCCGAACCCCTCGATTAGATTCCAGTCTGTAACTCACTCCCGGGTATCTGTTTTTCTTTATATTAAACCTTCCCGAACACTTTTATTAGTTTCCAGTCTGTGACTCGATCCCAGGCATCTGTTATTCTAGATATAAACTAACCCGAACCCCTCGATTAGATTCCAGTCTGTAACTCACTCCGCGGGTATCTGTTATTCTATATATAAACCACCCTGAACCCCTCGATTAGATTCCAGTCTGTAACTCACTCCGTGTTATCTGTGATTCTATATATAAACCGCCGCGAACCCCTCGATTAGATTCCAGTCTGTAACTCACTCCCGGGTATCTGTTATTCTATATATAAACCACCCCGAACCCTTCGATTAGATTCCAGTCTGTAACTCACTCTCGGGTATCTGTTATTCTATATATAAACCACCCCGAACCTCTCGATTAGATTCCAGTCTGTAACTCACTCCCGGGTATCTGTTACTCGATATCCAAACCACCCCGAACCCCTTGATTAGATTCCAGTCTGTAACTCACTCACGGGTATCTGTTATTCTAAATATAAACCACCCCGAACCCCTCGATTATATTCCAGTCTGTAACTCACTCCCGGGTATCTGTTATTCAATATACAAACCACCACGAACCCCTCGATTAGATTCCAGTCAGTATCTCACTTCCGGGTATCTGTTTTTCTAAATATAAACCACCCCAAACCCCTCGATTACATTCCAGTCTGTAACTCAATCCTCGGTATCTGTTATTCTGTATATAAACCACCCCGAACCCCTCGATTAGATTCCAGTCTGTAACTCACTCCCGGGATCTGTTATTCTATATATAAACCACCCCGAACACCTCGATTCGATTCCAGTCTGTAACTCACTCCCGGGTATATATTATTCTGTATATAAACCACCCCGAACCCCTCGATTTGATTCCAGTCTGTAACTCACTCCCGGGTATCTGTTATTCTATATATAAACCACCCTGAACCCCTCGATTAGATTCCAGTCTGTAACTCACTCCCGGGTATCTGTTATTCTATATACAAACCATCCCAAACCCCTCGATTAGATTCCAGTCTGTAATTCTCTCCGAGGTATCTGTTATTCTTTATATAAATCGCCTCGAACCCTCGAATAGATTCCAGTCTGTAACTCACTCCCGGGTATCTGTTATTCTATATATAAACCATCCTGAACCCCTCGATTAGATTCCAGTCTGTAACTCACTCCCGGGTATCTGTAATTCTATATACAAACCATCCCAAACCCCTCGATTAGATTCCAGTCTGTAATTCACTCCGAGGTATCTGTTATTCTTTATATAAATCGCCTCGAACCCTCGAATAGATTCCAGTCTGTAACTCACTCCCGGGTATCTGTTATTCTATATATAAACCATCCTGAACCCCTCGATTAGATTCCAGTCTGTAACTCACTCCCGGGTATCTGTTATTCTATATACAAACCACCCTGAACCCCTCGATTAGATTCCAGTCTGTAACTCACTCCGAGGTATCTGTTATTCTTCATATAAATCGCCTCGAACCCTCGAATAGATTCCAATCTGTAACTCACTCCCGGGTATCTGTTATTCTATATATAAACCACCCCGAACCCCTCGATTAGATTCCAGTCTGTAACTCACTCCCGGGTATCTGTTATGCTACATATAAACCACCCCGATCCCCTCGATTAGATTCCAGTCTGGAACTCACTCCCGGGTATCTGTTATTCTATATATAAACCACCCCGAACCCCTCGATTAGATTCCAGTCGGTAACTCACTCCTGGGTATCTGTTATTCTATATATAAACCACCCCGAACCCCTCGATTAGATTCCAGTCTGTAACTCACTCCCGGGTATCTGTTTTTCTATATATAAACCACCCTGAACCCCTCAATTAGATTCCAGTCTGTAACTCACTCCTGGGTATCTGTTATTCTATATATAAAGCACCCTGAACCCCTCGATTAGATTCCAGTCTGTAACTCACTCCCGGGTATCTGTTATTCTGTATATAAACCACCCCGAACCCCTCGATTAGATTCCAGTCTGTAATTCACTCCCGGGTATCTGTTTTTCTATATATAAACCACCCTGAACCCCTCAATTAGATTCCAGTCTGTAACTCACTCCTGGGTATCTGTTATTCTATATATAAAGCACCCTGAACCCCTCGATTAGATTCCAGTCTGTAACTCACTCCCGGGTATCTGTTATTCTATATATAAACCACCCTGAACCCCTCGATTAGATTCCAGTCTGTAACTCACTCCCGGGTATCTGTTATTCTATATATAAACCACCCTGAACCCCTCGATTAGATTCCAGTCAGTAACTCACTCCCGGGTATCTGTTATTCTATATATAAACCACCCCGAACCCCTCGATTAGATTCCAGTCTGTAACTCACTCCCGGGTGTCTGTTATTCTCTATATAAACCACCCTGAACCCCTCGATTAGATTCCAGTCTGTAACTCACTCCCGGGTATCTGTTATTCTATATATAAACCACCCCGGACACCTTGATTAGATTCCAGTCTGTAACTCACTCCGCGGGTATCTGTTATTCTATATATAAACCACCCTGAACCCCTCGATTAGATTCCAGTCTGTAACTCACTCCGAGGTATCTGTTATTCTATATATAAACCACCCCGAACCCCTCAATTAGATTCCAGTCTGGAACTCACTCCCGGGTATCTGTTATTCTATATATAAACCACCCCGAACCCCTCGATTAGATTCCAGTCTGTAACTCACTCTCGGGAATCTGTTATTCTATATATAAACCACCCCGAACGCCTCGATTAGATTCCAGTCTGTAACTCACTACCGAGTATCTGTTATTCTATATAAAAACCATCCCGAGCCCCTCGATTAGATTCCAGTCTGTAACTCACTCCCGGGTATCTGTTATTCTATCTATAAACCAACCCGAACCTCTCGATTAGATTCCAGTCTGTAACTCACTCCCGGGTATCTGTTATTCTATATACAAACCATCCCAAACCCCTCGATTAGATTCCAGTCTGTAATTCACTCCGAGGTATCTGTTATTCTTTATATAAATCGCCTCGAACCCTCGAATAGATTCCAGTCTGTAACTCACTCCCGGGTATCTGTTATTCTATATATAAACCATCCTGAACCCCTCGATTAGATTCCAGTCTGTAACTCACTCCCGGGTATCTGTTATTCTATATACAAACCATCCCAAACCCCTCGATTAGATTCCAGTCTGTAATTCACTCCGAGGTATCTGTTATTCTTTATATAAATCGCCTCGAACCCTCGAATAGATTCCAGTCTGTAACTCACTCCCGGGTATCTGTTATTCTATATATAAACCATCCTGAACCCCTCGATTAGATTCCAGTCTGTAACTCACTCCCGGGTATCTGTTATTCTATATACAAACCACCCTGAACCCCTCGATTAGATTCCAGTCTGTAACTCACTCCCGGGTATCTGTTATTCTATATACAAACCACCCTGAACCCCTCGATTAGATTCCAGTCTGTAACTCACTCCCGGGTATCTGTTATTCTATCTATAAACCATCCCGAACCTCTCGATTAGATTCCAGTCTGTAACTCACTCCCGGGTAACTGTTATTCTATTTGTAAACTACCCCGACCCCTCGATTAGATTCCAGTCCGTAACTCACTCCCGGGTATCTGTTATTCTGTATATAAACCACCCGAACCCCTCGATTAGATTCCAGTCTGTAACTCACTCCGAGGTATCTGTTATTCTGTATATAAACCACCCCGAACCCCTCGATTAGATTCCAGTCTGTAACTCACTCCCGGGTATCTGTTATTCTATATATAAAACACCCCGAATCCCTCGATTAAGTTACGGTCTGTAACTCACTCCCGGGTATCTGTTTTTCTTTATATAAACCACCCCGATCCCCTCGATCACGCCGGGTATCTGTTATTCTATATTTAAACCTTCCCGAACACATTTATTAGTTTCCAGTCTGTAACTCACTCCCGGGTATCTGTTATTCTGTATGTAAACCACACCGAAACCCTTGATTAGATTCCAGTCTGTAACTCACTCCCGGGTATCTGTTATTCTATATATAAACCACCCCGAACCCCTCGATTAGATTCCAGTCTGTAACTCACTCCCGGGTATCTGTTATTCTATATATAAACCACCCCGATCCCCTCGATTAGATTCCAGTCTGCAACTCACTCCCGGATATCTGTTATTCTATATATAAAACAAACCGAAACCCTCGATTAGATTCCAGTCTGTAACTCACTCCCGGGTATCTGTTATTCTTTATGTAAACCACCCCGAACCCCTCGATTAGATTCCAGTCTGTAACTCACTCCCGGGATCTGTTATTCTATATATAAACCACCCCGAACCCCTCCATTAGATTCCAGTCTGTAACTCACTCCGAGGTATCTGTTATTCTATATATAAATCGCCTCGAACCCTCGAATAGATTCCAGTCTGTAACTCACTCCCGGGTATCTGTTATTCTATATATAAACCACCCCGAACCTCTCGCTTAGATTCCAGTCTGTAACTCACTCCCGGGTATCTGTTATTCTATATATAAAATCACCCCAAACCCCTCGATTCGATTCCAGTCTGTAACTCACTCCCGGGTATCTGTTATTCTATATATAAACCATCCCGAACCCCTCGATTAGATTCCAGTCTGTAACTCACACCCGGGTATCTGTTATTCTATATATAAACCATCCCGAACCCCTCGATTAGATTCCAGTCTGTAACTCACTCTCGGGTATCTGTTATTCTATATATAAGCCACCCTGAACCCCTCGATTAGATTCCAGTCTGTAACTCACTCCCGGGTATCTGTTTTTCTATATATAAACCAACCCGAACCCCTCGATTAGATTCCAGTCTGTAACTCACTCCCGGGTATCTGTTATTCTATATATAAACCATCCCGAACCCCTCGATTAGATTCCAGTCTGTAACTCACTCCCGGGTATCTGTTATTCTGTATATAAACCACCCCGAACCCCTCGATTAGATTCCAGTCTGTAACTCACTCCTCGGTATCTGTTATTCTATATATAAAACACCCCGAATCCCTCGATTAAGTTACGGTCTGTAACTCACTCCCGGGTATCTGTTTTTCTTTATATAAACCACCCTAACCACTCGATCACTCCCGGGTATCTGTTATTCTATATATAAACCATCCCGAACCCCTCGATTAGATTCCAGTCTGTAACTCACTACCGAGTATCTGTTATTCTATATATAAACCACCCCGAACCCCTCGATTAGATTCCAGTCTGTAACTCACTCCCGGGTATCTGTTATTCTATCTATAAACCATCCCGAACCCCTCGATTAGATTCCAGTCTGTAACTCACTCCCAGGTATCTGTTATTCTATATATAAACCACCCCGACCCCTCGATTAGATTCCAGTCCGTAACTCACTCCCGGGTATCGGTTATTCTGTATATAAACCACCCGAACCCCTCGATTAGATTCCAGTCTGTAACTCACTCCCAGGTATCTGTTATTCTGTATATAAACCACCCCGAACCCCTCGATTAGATTCCAGTCTGTAACTCACTCCCGGGTATCTGTTATTCTATTTGGAAACCACCCCGAACCCCTCGATTAGATTCCAGTCTGTAACTCACTCCTCGGTATCTGTTATTCTATATATAAACCACCCCGAACCCCTCGATTAGATTCCAGTCTGTAACTCACTCCTTGGTATCTGTTATTCTATATATAAAACACCCCGAATCCCTCGATTAAGTTCCGGTCTGTAACTCACTCCCGGGTATCTGTTATTCTATATATAAACCACCCTGAACCCCACGATTAGATTCCAGTCTGTAACTCACTCCCGGGTGTCTGTTATTCTATATATAAACCACACCGAAACCCTTGATAAGATTCTCGATTGCAACTCAGTCCCAGGTATCTGTTATTCCATATATAAACCACCCTGATCCCCTCGATCACGTCGGGGTATCTGTTATTCTATATTTAAACCTTCCCGAACACATTTATTAGATTCCAGTCTGTAACTCACTCCCGGGTATCTGTTATTCTGTATGTAAACCACCCCGAACCCCTCGATTTGATTCCAGTCTGTAACTCACTCCCGGATATCTGTTATTCTATATATCAACCACACCGAAACCCTTGATTAGATTCCAGTCTGTAACTCACTCCCGGGTATCTGTTATTCTTTAAGTAAACCACCCTGAACCCCTCGATTAGATTCCAGTCTGTAACTCACTCCCGGGTATCTGTTATTCTATATATAAACCACCCCGAACCCCTCGATTAGATTCCAGTCTGTAACTCACTCCCGGGTATCTGTTATTCTATATATAAACCACCCCGAACCCCTCGATTAGATTCCAGTCTGTAACTCACTCCCGGGTATCTGTTATTCTATATATAAACCACCCCGAACCCCTCGATTAGATTCCAGTCTGTAACTCACACCCGGGTATCTGTTATTCTAAATATAAACCACCCCGAACCCCTCGATTAGATTCCAGTCTGCAACTCATTCCCGGATATCTGTTATTCGATATATAAACCACCCCAACCGCCTCGATTAGATTCCAGTCTGTAACTCACTCCCGGGTATCTGTTATTCTATATATAAACCACACTGAACCCCTCGATTAGATTCCAGTCTGTAACTCACTCCCGGGCATCTGTTATTCTCTATGTAAACCACCCTGAACCCCTCGATTAGATTCCAGTCTGTAACTCACTCCCAGGTATCTGTTATTCTATATATAAACCACACCGAAACCCTTGATTAGATTCTAGACTGTAACTCACTCCCGGGTATCTGTTATTCTGTATATAAACCACCCCGAACCCCTCGATTAGATTCCAGTCTGTAACTCAATCCCAGGTATCTGTTATTCTATATATAAACCACCCCGAACCGCTTGATTATATTCCAGTCTGTAACTCACTCCCGGGTATCTGTTATTCTATATATAAACCAACCCGAACCCCTCGATTAGATTCCAGTCTGTAACTCACTCCCGGGTATCTGTTATTCTATATATAAACCAACCCGAACCGCTTGATTATATTCCAGTCTGTAACTCACTCCCGGGTATCTGTTATTCTATATATAAACCAACCCGAACCCCTCGATTAGATTCCAGTCTGTAACTCACTCCCGGGTATCTGTTATTCTATATATAAACCAACCCGAACCGCTTGATTATATTCCAGTCTGTAACACACTCCAGGATATCTGTTATTCTCTATATAAACCACCCCAAACCGCTCGATTAGATTCCAGTCTGTAACTCACTCCCGGGTATCTGTTATTCTATATATAAACCACCCTGAACCCCTCGATTAGATTCCAGTCTGTAACTCACTCCCGGGTATCTGTTATTCTATATATAAACCACACCGAACCCCTCGATTCGATTCCAGTCTGTAACTCACTCCCGGGTATCTGTTATTCTATATATAAACCACACCGAACCCCTCGATTCGATTCCAGTCTGTAACTCACTCCCGGGTATCTGTTATTCTATATATAAACCACCCCGAACCCCTCGATTAGATTCCAGTCTGTAACTCACTCCCGGGTATCTGTAGGATGGTGTTAAGATTTATTTCATTGCGTTGTGTGTCCTGTTTCGGGCTGTGCTAAGGATTGCGGCCTTGTAGTTTAGGCTTTGCTCTTTGCTGACCGCCATTTTGTCAATGACCACAGGACTGGGGATTCACACGCAGGGAACACCCTGGGCCTTCGCACCATTTTGTTTCACCTGATAATATTTAATGATTCTTATTAGACGAGCCGAACAGGATATTTGTAGGCACTTCTCACAGTGAACGATAGGCAATTAACTGATGATCCCACGGACATCAGATCACGCTTGCCCCTCCGCAAGATGCAATCAGGTCAACTCTACCAGTGTGACCCCGAAAAAAGTTATATAATAGGCCACAGCCCTGTCTGTGGTCGATGAGGTTGCCAGGCAACAAGTGGCAAAGGCGTGAGATAAACATCATCTGTGTTGACCTATATCCGAGAGATTGTGTGATCAACATTTCCTTCCCAGAACCCAGAATTCGGTTAGATACAGAGTAAAGCTCCCTCTACACTGTCCCCCATCAAACACTCCCAGGACAGGTACAGCACGGGGTTAGATACAGAGTAAAGCTCCCTCTACACTGTCCCCCATCAAACACTCCCAGGACAGGTACAGCACGGGGTTAGATACAGAGTAAAGCTCCCTCTACACTGTCCCCATCAAACACTCCCAGGACAGGTACAGCACGGGGTTAGATACAGAGTAAAGCTCCCTCTACACTGTCCCCATCAAACACTCCCAGGACAGGTACAGCACGGGGTTAGATACAGAGTAAAGCTCCCTGTGCACTGTCCCCCATCAAACACTCCCAGGACAGGTACAGCACGGGGTTAGATACAGAGTAAAGCTCCCTCTACACTGTCCCCATCAAACACTCCCAGGACAGGTACAGCACGGGGTTAGATACAGAGTAAAGCTCCCTCTACACTGTCCCCATCAAACACTCCCAGGACAGGTACAGCACGGGGTTAGATACAGAGTAAAGCTCCCTCTACACTGTCCCCCATCAAACACTCCCAGGACAGGTACAGCACGGGGTTAGATACAGAGTAAAGCTCCCTCTACACTGTCCCCATCAAACACTCCCAGGACAGGTACAGCACGGGGTTAGATACAGAGTAAAGCTCCCTCTACACTGTCCCCCATCAAACACTCCCAGGACAGGTACAGCACGGGGTTAGATTCAGAGTAAAGCTCCCTCTACACTGTCCCCCATCAAACACTCCCAGGACAGGTACAGCACGGGGTTAGATACAGAGTAAAGCTCCCTCGACACTGTCCCCCATCAAACACTCCCAGGACAGGTACAGCACGGGGTTAGATACAGAGTAAAGCTCCCCTACAATTTCCCCAATGTACCCCCTCCCTATCTCTGCAACCTCCTCCAGACCCCTGCACCCCTCCCTATCTCTGTGACCTCCTCCAGACCCCTGCACCCCTCCCTATCTCTGTGACCTCCTCCAGACCCCTACACCCCTCCCTATCTCTGTGACCTCCTCCAGACCCCTACACCCCTCCCTATCTCTGTAACCCCCTCCAGCCCCTACACCCCTCTCTATCTCTGTAACCCCCTCCAGCCCCTACACCCCTCCCTATCTCTGTAACCTCCTCCAGCCCCTACACCCCTCCCTATCTCTGTAACCTCCTCCAGCCCCTACACCCCTCCCTATCTC
>NW_027591965.1:55000-60000 GCF_964213995.1 Mustelus asterias
ACTCACTCCTCACTCACTCCACTCATCGTCACTCACACCTCACTCCCTCCACTCACCGTCACTCACTCCTCACTCACTCCACTCACCGTCACTCACTCCTCACTCACTCCACTCACCGTCACTCACTCCTCACTCCCTCCACTTACCGTCACTCACTCCTCACTCACTCCACTCACCGTCACTCACTCCTCACACCCTCCACTCACCGTCACTCACTCCTCACTCACTCCACTCATCGTCACTCACTCGTCACTCACTCCACTCACCGTCACTCACTCCTCACTCCCTCCACTCACCGTCACTCACTCCTCACTCACTCCACTCACCGTCACTCACTCCTCACTCCCTCCACTCACCGTCACTCACTCCTCACTCACTCCACTCACCGTCACTCACTCCACTCATCGTCACTCACTCCTCACTCACTCCACTCACCGTCACTCACTCCTCACTCCCTCCACTCATCGTCACTCACTCCTCACTGCCTCCACTCACCGTCACTCCTCACTCCCTCCACTCATCGTCACTCACTCCTCACTACCTCCACTCACCGTCACTCACTCCTCACTCACTCCACTCATCGTCACTCACTCCGCACTCCCTCCACTCATCGTCACTCACTACCTCCACTCACCGTCACTCACTCCTCACTCCCTCCACTCACCGTCACTCACTCCTCACTGCCTCCACTCACCGTCACTCACTCCTCACTCCCTCCACTCATTGTCACTCACTACCTCCACTCACCGTCACTCACTCCTCACTCACTTCACTCACCCCTCACTCACTCCACTCATCGTCACTCACTCCTCACTCACTCCACTCATCGTCACTCACTCCTCACTCACTCCACTCATCGTCACTCACTCCTCACTCACTCCACTCACCGTCACTCACTCCTCACCCCCTCCACTCATCGTCACTCACTCCTCACTCACTCCAGTCACCCCTCACTCACTCCACTCATCGTCACTCACTCCTCACTCACTCCACTCACCGTCACTCACTCCTCACTTCCTCCACTCACTCCTCACTACCTCCACTCACTGTCACTCACTCCTCACTACCTCCACTCACCGTCACTCACTCCTCACTACCTCCACTCACCGTCACTCACTCCTCACTCACTCCACTCACCCCTCACTCACTCCACTCATCGTCACTCACTCCTCACACCCTCCACTCATCGTCACTCACTCCTCACTCCCTCCACTCACCGTCACTCACTCCTCACGACCTCCACTCACCGTCACTCACTCCTCACTCACTCCACTCACCCCTCACTCACTCCACTCATCGTCACTCACTCCTCACTCACTCCACTCATCGTCACTCACACCTCACTCCCTCCACTCACCGTCACTCACTCCTCACTCACTCCACTCACCGTCACTCACTCCTCACTCACTCCACTCACCGTCACTCACTCCTCACTCCCTCCACTTACCGTCACTCACTCCTCACTCACTCCACTCACCGTCACTCACTCCTCACACCCTCCACTCACCGTCACTCACTCCTCACTCACTCCACTCATCGTCACTCACTCCTCACACCCTCCACTCACCGTCACTCACTCCTCACTCACTCCACTCATCGTCACTCACTCCTCACTCACTCCACTCACCGTCACTCACTCCTCACTCCCTCCACTCATCGTCACTCACTCCTCACTGCCTCCACTCACCGTCACTCCTCACTCCCTCCACTCATCGTCACTCACTCCTCACTACCTCCACTCACCGTCACTCACTCCTCACTCACTCCACTCATCGTCACTCACTCCTCACTACCTCCACTCATCGTCACTCACTCCTCACTACCTCCACTCACCGTCACTCACTCCTCACTCCCTCCACTCACCGTCACTCACTCCTCACTGCCTCCACTCACCGTCACTCACTCCCTCCACTCATCGTCACTCACTCCTCACTACCTCCACTCACCGTCACTCACTCCTCACTCACTTCACTCACCCCTCACTCACTCCACTCATCGTCACTCACTCCTCACTCACTCCACTCATCGTCACTCACTCCTAACTCACTCCACTCACCGTCACTCACTCCACTCACCGTCACTCACTCCTCACTCCCTCCACTCATCGTTCCTCACCCCTCACTCCCTCCACTCATCGTCACCCACTCCTCACTCACTCCACTCACCGTCACTCACTCCACTCATCGTCACTCACTCCTCACTCACTCCACTCACCGTCACTCACTCCTCACTCACTCCACTCACCCCTCACTCACTCCACTCATCGTCACTCACTTCTCACTCCCTCCACTCATCGTCCCTCACTCCTCACTCCCTCCACTCATCGTCACTCACTCCTCACTCACTCCTCACTCACCGTCACTCACTCCTCACTCCCTCCACTCACCGTCACTCCATCCTCACTCACTCCACTCATCGTCACTCACTCCTCACTCCCTCCACTCATCGTCACTCACTCCTCACTCCCTCCACTCACCGTCACTCACTCCTCACTCTCTCCACTCATCGTCGCTCACTCCTCACTCCCTCCACTCATCTTCACTCACTCCTCACTGCCTCCACTCACCGTCACTCACTCCTCACTCCCTCCACTCATCGTCACTCACTCCTCACTCACTCCACTCGCCGTCACTCACTCCTCACTCACTCCACTCATCGTCACTCACTCCTCACTCACTCCACTCACCGTCACTCACTCCTCACTCACTCCACTCACCGTCACTCACTCCTCACACCCTCCACTCATCGTCACTCACTCCGCACTGCCTCCACTCATCGTCACACACTCCTCATTCCCTCCACTCATCGTCACTCACTCCTCACTCACTCCACTCACTGTCACTGACTCCTCACTGCCTCCACTCACCGTCCCTCAATCCTCACTCCCTCCACTCATCGTCACGCACTCCTCACTACCTCCACTCATCGTCACTCACTCCTCACTGCCTCCACTCACCGTCACTCACTCCTCATTCCCTCCACTCATCGTCACTCACTCCTCACTCCCTCCACTCATCGTCACTCACTCCTCACTCCCTCCACTCACCGTCACTCACTCCTCATTCCCTCCACTCTGCATCACTCACTCCTCACTCCCTCCACTCACCGTCACTCACTCCTCACTCCCTCCACTCATCGTCACTCACTCCACACTCCCTCCACTCATCGTCACTCACTCCACACTCCACCTACTCATAGTCCCTCACTGCTCACTCCCAAACACTCCATCAAACACTCCCAGGACAGGTACAGCACGGGGTTAGATATAGAGTAAAGCTCCCTCGACACTGTCCCCCATCAAACACTCCCAGGACAGGTACAGCACGGTGTTAGATACAGAGTAAAGTTCCCTCTGCACTGTCCCCATCAAACACTCCCAGGACAGGCACAGCACAGGGTTAGATACAGAGTAAAGCTCCCTCTGCACTGTCCCCATCAAACACTCCCAGGACAGGTACAGCACGGGGTTAGATACAGAGTAAAGCTCCCTCTACACTGTCCCCCATCAAACACTCCCAGGACAGGTTCAGCACGGGGTTAGATACAGAGTAAAGCTCCCTCGACACTGTCCCCATCAAACACTCCCAGGACAGGTACAGCACGGGGTTAGATACAGAGCAAAGCTCCCTCTACACTGTCCCCATCAAACACTCCCAGGACAGGTACAGCACGGGGTTAGATACAGAGTAAAACTCCCTCTACACTGTCCCCATCAAACACTCCCAGGACAGGTACAGCATGGGGTTAGATACAGAGTAAAGCTCCCTCTCCACTTTCCCCCATCAAACACTCCCAGGACAGGCATAGCACGGGGTTAGATACAGAGTAAAGCTCCCTCTACACTGTCCCCATCAAACACTCCCAGGACAGGTACAGCACGGGGTTAGATACAGAGTAAAGCTCCCTCTACACTGTCCCCCATCAAACACTCCCAGGACAGGTACAGCACGGGGTTAGATACAGAGTAAAGCTCCCTCTACACTGTCCCCCATCAAACACTCCCAGGACAGGTACAGCACGGGGTTAGATACAGAGTAAAGCTCCCTCTACACTGTCCCCATCAAACACTCCCAGGACAGGTACAGCACGGGGTTAGATACAGAGTAAAGCTCCCTCTACACTGTCCCCCATCAAACACTCCCAGGACAGGTACAGCACGGGGTTAGATACAGAGTAAAGCTCCCTCTACACTGCCCCCCATCAAACACTCCCAGGACAGGTACAGCACGGGGTTAAATACAGAGTAAAGCTCCCTCTACACTGTCCCCCATCAAACACTCCCAGGACAGGTACAGCACGGGGTTAGATACAGAGTAAAGCTCCCTCTACACTGTCCCAATCAAACACTCCCAGGACAGGTACAGCACGGGGTTAGATACAGAGTAAAGCTCCCTCGACACTGTCCCCATCAAACACTCCCAGGACAGGTACAGCACGGGGTTAGATACAGAGTAAAGCTCCCTCTACACAGTCCCCCATCAAACACTCCCAGGACAGGTACAGCACGGGGTTAGATACAGAGTAAAGCTCCCTCGACACTGTCCCCCATCAAACACTCCCAGGACAGGTACAGCACGGGGTTAGATACAGAGTAAAGCTCCTTATACACTGTCCCCCATCAAACACTCCCAGGACAGGTACAGCACGGGGTTAGATACAGAGTAAAGCTCCCTCTACACTGTCCCCATCAAACACTCCCAGGACAGGTACAGCACGGGGTTAGATACAGAGTAAAGCTCCCTCTACACTGTCCCCCATCAAACACTCCCAGGACAGGTACAGCACGGGGTTAGATACAGAGTAAAGCTCCCTCTGCACTGTCCCCATCAAACACTCCCAGGACAGGTACAGCACGGGGTTAGATACAGAGTAAAGCTCCCTCTACACTGTCCCCATCAAACACTCCCAGGACAGGTACAGCACGGGGTTAGATACAGAGTAAAGCTCCCTCTACACTGTCCCCCATCAAACACTCCCAGGACAGGTTCAGCACGGGGTTA
>NW_027591966.1:0-15000 GCF_964213995.1 Mustelus asterias
GCGAGTGTGGGTGGGGGAGCGAGTGTGGGTGTGGGAGGGGGAGGGGGTGTGGGTGGGGGTGTGGGTGGGGTTGGGGGAGGGAGTGGGGGAGGGGGTGTGGGTGGGGGAGGGGGAGGGGGTGTGGGTGGGGGTGTGGGTGGGGTTGGGGGAGGGAGTGGGGGTGTGGGTGTGGGTGGGGGAGGGGGAGGGGGAGGGGGTGGGGGAGGGGGAGGGGGGTGGGGAGGGGGTGTGGGTGGGGTTGGGGGAGGGGGTGTGGGTGGGGGAGGGGAGGGGGTGGGGGGAGGGGGTGTGGGAGGGGGTGGGGGAGGGGGTGTGGGAGGGGGTGTGGGTGGGGGAGTGGGTGGGGGAGTGGGTGGGGGAGGGGGTGTGGGTGTGGGAGGGGGTGTGGGTGGGGGAGTGGGTGGGGGAGGGGGTGTGGGTGGGGGAGGGGGTGTGGGTGGGGGAGGGGGTGTGGGTGGGGGTGTGGGTGGGTTGGGGGAGGGGGTGTGGGTGGGGGAGGGGGTGTGGGTGGGGGAGGGGGTGGGGGAGGGGGTGGGGGAGGGGGTGGGGTGGGGAGGGGGTGTGGGTGGGGGAGGGGTGGGGGTGGGGGAGGGAGTGTGGTGGGGGAGGGGGAGGGGGTGGGGGAGGGGGTGTGGGTGGGGTT
The DNA here is from genome assembly GCF_964213995.1 of Mustelus asterias. Taxonomy (NCBI): domain Eukaryota; kingdom Metazoa; phylum Chordata; class Chondrichthyes; order Carcharhiniformes; family Triakidae; genus Mustelus; species Mustelus asterias. The sequence goes on from NW_027591966.1 coordinate 644, forward strand.
GGGGGAGGGGGTGTGGGTGGGGGAGGGGGAGGGGGTGGGGGGAGGGGGTGTGGGTGGGGTTGGGGGAGGGGGTGTGGGTGGGGGAGGGGGTGTGGGTGGGGGAGGGGGTGTGGGTGGGGGTGTGGGTGGGGTTGGGGGAGGGGGTGTGGGTGGGGGAGGGGGTGGGGGAGGGGGTGTGGGTGGGGGAGGGGTGTGGGTGGGGGTGGGGGAGGGGGTGTGGGTGGGGGAGGGGGTGTGGGAGGGGTGAGTGTCTAACCCGGATTTGCTCTCTCGCTGACAGGGCAGTCACGGCTGTGGCGCAGGAACAGTTGGGGCGTCTGTGCATACGACCAACATCTACCTCCACCCCCCCATTCACCAATACATCCGGCAACTCAGCAACCTGCTCCCCGAGCCACTGAAGGTACAGGGTAGGAGGAGGAGTTGGGGTTGGGGGAAGTGGGGGTGGTGGTGGGGGAGGGGGTGAGGGTGGGGGTGAGGGTGGGGGTGGTGGGGGGGAGGGGGAGGGGGTGAGGGTGGGGGTGAGGGGGGTGAGGGTGGGGAGGGGGTGGTGGTGGGGGAGGGGGTGTGTGTGGGGAGAGGGTGAAGGTGGGGGAGGGGGTGGGGGAGGGGCTGAGGGTGAGGGAGGGGGTGACGGAGGGGGTGAGGGTGGGGGAGAGGGAGGGGAGAGGGGTGGAAGTGGTGGTGGGGGAGGGGGTGGTGATGGGGGTGGGGGCGGGGGTGAGGGCGGGAGTGAGGGGGTGAGGGTGGGGATGGGGGACGGGATGAGGGTGGGGAGGGGATGAGAGTGGGAGTGAGGGTGGGGAAGGAGGTGGGGGTGGGTGTGGGGGAGTGTGGTGGGGGTGGGGAGGGGATGTGGGTGGGGAGGGGATGTGGGTGGGGAGGGGGTATGGGTTGGTGTGGGGGAGGGGGGGGGGTGGTGGGGATGGGCGTCAGGGAGGGGGAGGGGACGAGGTTGGAGAAGGGGATGCGGGAGGGGGTGAGGGTGGGGGAGGGGTTCGGGGCGGGTGTGCAGGAGTGTGTGGGGGTGGGGGTGGGGGTGGGATTTGAGGTGGGTGTGCGGGACGGTGTGAGGGTATGGGACGGGATGAGGGTGAGGGTGGGTGTGGGGGAGGGGATGAGGATGGGGAGGGAATGAGGGGGGGAGAGGACGAGTGTGGAGGAGGGGATGCGGGGGTGGTAAGGGTCGGGGAGGGATTTGGGGTGGGTGTGCGGGAGGGTGTGGAGGTATGGGACGGGATGAGGGTGGGTGTGGGGGAGGGTGTGAGGATGGGGGAGGGGGTGGGGCTGGGAGTTGGCGAAGGGGTGGGACTTGGGGAAGGGGTGGGAGCTGGGGAAGGGGTGGGAGTTGGGGAAGGGGTGGGAGTTGGGGAAGGGGTGGGAGTTGGGGAAGGGGTGGGAGTTGGGGGAAGGGGTGGGAGTTGGGGAAGGGGTGGGAGTTGGGGAGGGGGTGGGAGTTGGGGAGGGGGTGGGAGTTGGGGAGGGGTGGGAGTTGGGGAGGGGGTGGGAGTTGGGGAGGGGGTGGGAGTTGGGGAGGGGGTGGGAGTTGGGGAAGGGGTGGGTGTTGGGGAAGGGGTGGGTGTTGGGGAAGGGGTGGGTGTTGGGGAAGGGGTGGGTGTTGGGGAAGGGGTGGGTGTTGGGGAAGGGGTGGGTGTTGGGGAAGGGGTGGGTGTTGGGAAGGGGTGGGTGCTGGGGAAGGGGTGGGTGTTGGGGAAGGGGTGGGTGTTGGGGAAGGGGTGGGAGTTGGGGAAGGGGTGGGAGTTGGGGAAGGGGTGGGAGTTGGGGAAGGGGTGGGAGTTGGGGAAGGGGTGGGAGTTGGGGAAGGGGTTGGAGTTGGGGAAGGGGTGGGAGTTGGGGAAGGGGTGGGAGTTGGGGAAGGGGTGGGAGTTGGGGAAGGGGTGGGAGTTGGGGAAGGGGTGGGAGTTGGGGAAGGGGTGGGAGTTGGGGAAGGGGTGGAGTTGGGGAAGGGGTGGGAGTTGGGGAAGGGGTGGGAGTTGGGGAAGGGGTGGGAGTTGGGGAAGGGGTGGGAGTTGGGGAAGGGTGGAGTTGGGGAAGGGGTGGGTGTTGGGGAAGGGGTGGGTGTTGGGGACAGGGGTGGGTGTTGGGGAAGGGGTGGGTGTTGGGAAGGGGTGGGAGTTGGGGAGGGGGTGGGAGTTGGGGAGGGGGTGGGAGTTGGGGAGGGGGTGGGAGTTGGGGAGGGGGTGGGAGTTGGGGAGGGGGTGGGGAGTTGGGGAAGGGGTGGGAGTTGGGGAAGGGGTGGGAGTTGGGGAAGGGTGGGAGTTGGGGAAGGGGTGGAGTTGGGGAAGGGGTGGAGTTGGGGAAGGGGTGGGTGTTGGGGAAGGGGTGGGTGTTGGGGAAGGGGTGGGAGTTGGGGAAGGGGTGGGAGTTGGGGAAGGGGTGGGAGTTGGGGAAGGGGTGGGAGTTGGGGAGGGGGTGGGAGTTGGGGAAGGGGTGGGAGTTGGGGAAGGGGTGGGAGTTGGGGGAGGGGTGGGAGTTGGGAGGGGGTGGGAGTTGGGGAGGGGGTGGGAGTTGGGGAGGGGGTGGGAGTTGGGGAGGGGGTGGGAGTTGGGGAGGGGGTGGGAGTTGGGGGAGGGGGTGGAGTTGGGGAGGGGGTGGGAGTTGGGGAAGGGGTGGGAGTTGGGGAAGGGGTGGGAGTTGGGGAGGGGGTGGGAGTTGGGAGGGGGTGGGAGTTGGGGAAGGGGGTGGGAGTTGGGGAAGGGTGGGAGTTGGGGAGGGGTGGGAGTTGGGGAGGGGGTGGGAGTTGGGGAGGGGGTGGGAGTTGGGGAGGGGGTGGGAGTTGGGGAGGGGGTGGGGTTGGGGAGGGGGTGGGGAGTTGGGGAGGGGGTGGGAGTTGGGGAGGGGGTGGGAGTTGGGGAGGGTGGGAGGTTGGGGAGGGGGTGGGAGTTGGGGAGGGGGTGGGAGTTGGGGAGGGGGTGGGAGTTGGGGAAGGGGTGGGAGTTGGGGAAGGGGTGGGAGTGGGGAAGGGGTGGGAGTTGGGGAGGGGTTGGAGTTGGGGAGGGGGTGGGAGTTGGGGAGGGGGGGGGAGTTGTGGAAGGGGGTGGGAGTTGGGGAAGGGGGTGGGAATTGGGGAAGGGGTGGGAGTTGGGGAGGGGGTGGGAGTTGGGGAGGGGGTGGGAGTTGGGGAGGGGGTGGGAGTTGGGGAGGGGGTGGGAGTTGGGGAGGGGGTGGGAGTTGGGGAAGGGGTGGGAGTTGGGGAAGGGGTGGGAGTTGGGGAAGGGGTGGGAGTTGGGGAGGGGTGGGAGTTGGGGAGGGGGTGGGAGTTGGGGAAGGGGTGGGAGTTGGGGAGGGAGGTGGGAGTTGGGAGGGGGTGGGAGTTGGGGAGGGGGTGGGAGTTGGGGAGGGGGTGGGAGTTGGGGAAGGGGTGGGCTGGGGGTTCCTCAGTGTTGTCCTGAGTGTTTCTTTCTTCAGGTGTCTATTTGGTGAACAGCGGTTCCGAAGCGAATGACCTGGCTCTGCAGCTCGCCCGATCCTACACACACAACCACCACATCATCACCCTCAGGTAACGCTCGCCAACCCCCAGCCTCCCCAGTCCCCCACCCACCCCACCACCCCCTCACTCCCTCTCATCCCCGAGATGAGAAGGAGCATCCAGGATGGCTTCTTGAAACACTATGCAGATAGTCCAACTAGGGAAGGGGCCATACTGGACCTGGTATTGGGGAATGAGCCCGGTCAGGATGTTTCAGTAGGGGAGCAGTTCGGGAACAGTGACCACAATTCAGTAAGCTTTAAGGTACTGATGGATAAAGATAAGTGTAGTCCTCAAGTGAAGGTGCTAAATTGGGGAAGGCTAATTACAACAATATTAGACAGGAACTGAAGAATGTAGATTGGGGACAGATGTTTGAGGGCAAATCAACATCTGGCATGTGGGAGGTTTAATAAGAACATAAGAACCAGGAGCAGGAGTCGGCCATCTGGCCCCTCGAGCCTGCTCCGCCATTCAATAAGATCATGGCTGATCTTTTTGACGACTCAGCTCCACTTACCCGCCCGCTCACCATAACCCTTAATTCCTTTACTGTTCAAAAATTTATCTATCCTTGCCTTAAAAACATTCAATGAGGTAGCCTCAACTGCTTCACTGGGCAGGGGATTCCACAGATTCACAACCCTTTGGGTGAAGAAGTTCCTCCTCAACTCAGACCTAAATCTGCTTCCCCTTGAGGCTCTGCCCCCTAGTTCTAGTTTCATCCGCCAGTGGAAACAACTTCCCTCCTTCTATCTTATCTATTCCCTTCATAATCTTATATGTTTCTATAAGGTCTCCCCTCATTCTTCTGAATTCCAATGAGTATAGCCCCAGTCTACTCAGTCTCTCCTCATAAGCCAACCCTCTCAACTCCGGAATCAATCTGGTGAATCTCCTCTGCACCCCCTCCAGTGCCAGTATATCCTTTCTCAAGTAAGGAGACCAAAACTGTACACAGTACTCCAGGTGTGGCCTCACCAGCACCTTATACAGCTGCAACAGAACTTTAGCAAGGCCTTTGACAATGGAACCGCATGGTAGGTTGTTGCATAAGGTTAAATCTCATGGGATCCAGGGTGAGGTAGCTAAATGGATACAAAATTGGCTTCTTGACAGAAGCCAGAGGGTGGTTGTAGAGAGTTGTTTTTCAAACTGGAGACCTGTGACCAGCGGTGTGCCTCAGGGATCAGTGCTGGGCCCACTGTTATTTGTCATTTATATTAATGATTTGGATGAGAATATAGGGGGCATGGTTAGTAAGTTTGCAGATGGCACCAAGATTGGTGGCATAGTGGACAGTGAAGAAAGTTATCTCCAATTGCAACAGGATCTTGATCAATTGGGCCAGTGGGCTGACGAATGGCAGATGGAGTTTAATTTAGACAAATGCGGGGTGATGCATTTTGGTAAATTGAACCAGAGCAGGACTTACTCAGTTAATGGTAGGGCGTTGGGGAGAGTTACAGAACAAAGAGATCGAGGGGTACATGTTCATAGCTCCTTGAAAGTGGAGTCACAGGTGGACAGAGTGGTGAAGAAGGCATTCGACATGCTTGGTTTCATCGGTCAGAACATTGAATACAGGAGTTGGGACGTCTTGTTGAAGTTGTACAAGACATTGGTAAGGCCACACTTGGAATACTGTGTGCAATTCTGGTCAACCTATGATAGAAAGGATATTATTAAACTAGAAAGAGTGCAGAAAAGATTTACTCGGATGCTACCGGGACTTGATGGATTGAGTTATAAGGAGAGGCTGGATAGACTGGGACTTTTTTCTCTGGAGCGTAGGAGGCTGAGGGGTGATCTTATAGAGGTCTATAAAATAATGAGGGGCATAGACAAGGTAGATAGTCAATATCTTTTCCCAAAGGTAGGGGAGTCTGAAACTAGAGGGCATAGGTTTAAGGTGAGAGGGGAGAGATACAAAAGTGTCCAGAGGGGCAATTTTTTCACACACAGGGTGGTGAGTGTCTGGAACAAGCTGCCAGAGGTAGTAGTAGAGGCGGGTACAACATCTGGCATGTGGAAAGCTTTCAAATGTGAGTTGATCGGGATTCAGGACCGGCACATTCCTGTAAGGATGAAGGATAAGTATGGCAAGTTTTGGGAACCTTGGATAGCGAGAGATATTGTGAGCCTAGTCAAAGAGAAAAAGGAAGCATTTGTCAAAGCTAGGAGGCTGGGAACACACGAAGCAAGTGTGGAATACAAGGAAAGTAGGAAGAAACTTAAGCAAGGAGTAAGGAGGGCTAAAAGGGGTCATGAAAAAGCATTGGCCAGCAGGATTAAGGAAAATCCCAAGGCTTTTTATACATATATAAAGAGCAAGAGGGTAGCCAGGGAGAGGGTTGGCCCACTCAAGGACAAGGGAGGGAGTCTATGTGTGGAGCCAGAGGAAATGGGTGAGGGATTAAATGAGTACTTTGCGTCAGTATTCATCAAAGAGAAGGACTTGGTGGATAATGAGTCTGGGAAAGGATGTGTAGATAGTTTGAATCATGTTGAGATCAAAAAGGAGGTGGTATTGGGGTTCTTGAGAAACATTAAGGTAGACAAGTCCCCAGGGCCTGATGGGATTTACCCCAGAATACTGAGAGAGGCAAGGGAGGAAATTGCTGGGGCCTCGAGAGAAATCTTTGTATCCTCACTGGCTACAGGAGAGGTCATGATGTGAAGATGCCGGTGTTGGACTGGGGTAAACACAGTAAGAAGTTTAACAACACCAGGTTAAAGTCCAACAGGTTTATTTGGTAGCACAAGCCACTAGCTTTTGGAGCCCTGCTCCTTCCATCTGGCGAAGGAGCAGCGCTCCGAAAGCTAATGGTATTTGCTACCAAATAAACCTGTTGGACTTTAACCTGGTGTTGTTAAACTTCTTACAGGGGAGGTCCCAGAGGATTGGAGAATAGCCAATGTTGTTCCTTTGTTTAAGAAGGGTAGCAAGAATAATCCAGGTAATTACAGGCCGGTGAGCCTTACATCAGTGATAGGGAAATTATTGGAGAGGATTCTTCGAGACAGGATTTATTCCCACTTGGAAATAAGTGGACATATTAGTGAGAGGCAACATAGTTTTGTGAAGGGGAGGTCGTGTCTCACGAACTTGATTGAGTTTTTCGAGGAAGTGACGAAGATGATTGATGAGGGTAGGGCAGTGGATGTTGTCTACATGGACTTCAGTAAGGCCTTTGACAAGGTCCCTCATGGCAGACTGGTGCAGAAGGTGAAGTCGCATGGGATCAGAGGTGAGCTGGCAAGGTGGATACAAAACTGGCTCGGTCAGAGAAGTGATGTGGAGATGCCGGCGTTGGACTGGGGTAAACACAGTAAGAGTTTTAACAACACCAGGTTAAAGTCCAGCAGGTTTATTTGGTAGCAAATACCATTAGCTTTCGGAGCGCTGCCCCTTCCATCTGACAAAGGAGCAGGGCTCCGAAAGTTAATGGCATTTGCTACCAAATAAACCTTTAACCTGGTGTTGTTAAGGTCCCTCATGGACCAATAAATAAACCTGTTGGACTTTAACCTGGTGTTGTTAAACTTCTTACTCGGTCAAAGAAGACGGAGGGTAGCAGTGGAAGGGTGTGTTTCTGAATGGAGGGCTGTGACAAGTGGTGTTCCTCAGGGATCAGTGCTGGGACCTTTGCTGTTTGTAATATATATCAATGATTTGGAGGAAAATGTAACTGGATTGGTTAGTAAGTTTGCGGACGACACAAAGGTTGGTGGATTTGCGGATAGCGATGAGGACCATCAGAGGATACAGCAGGATATAGATCAGTTGGAGACTTGGCGGAGAGATGGCAGATGGAGTTTAATCCGGACAAATGTGAGGTAATGCATTTTGGAAGGTCTAATACAGATAGGAAATATACAGTAAATGGCAGAACCCTTAAGAGTATTGATAGGCAAAGGGATCTGGGTGTACAGGTACACAGGTCACTGAAAGTGGCAATGCAGGTGGAGAAGGTAGTCAAGAAGGCATACGGCATGCTTGCCTTCATCGGCCGGGGTATTGAGTTTAAAAATTGGCAAGTCATGTTGCAGCTTTATAGAACCTTAGTTAGGCCCCTCTTGGAATATAATGTTCAATTCTGGTCGCCACACTACCAGAAGGATGTGGAGGCTTTGGAGAGGGTACAGAAAAGATTTACCAGGATGTTGCCTGGTATGGAGGGCATTAGCTATGAAGAGAAGTTGGAGAAACCTGGTTTGTTCTCAGTGGAGCGACGGAGGTTGAGGGGCGACCTGATAGAAGTCTACAAATTTATGAGAGGCATGGACAGAGTGGATAGTCAGAAACTTTTTCCCAGGGTGGAAGAGTCAATTACTAAGGGGCACAGGTTTAAGGTGCAAGGGGCAAGGTTTAAAGGAGATGTACGAGGCAGATTTTTTATACAGTGGGTGGTGGGTGCCTGGAACTCGTTGCCGGGGGAGGCAGTGGAAACGGATACGGTAGTGACTTTTAAGGGGCGTCTTGACAAATACATGAATAGGATGGGAATAGAGGGATATGGTCTCCAGAAGGGTAGGGGGTTTTAGTTAAGTCGGGCAGCATGGTCGGTGCAGGCTTGGAGGGCCGAAGGGCCTGTTCCTGTGCTGTAATTTTCTTTGTTCCTTGTTACGGGGATAAAACAGGAGTATAGGACTGGATAGAATGGTCTCTCAGAGAGGCAGTGCAGACTCAATGGGCCGAATGGCCTACTGCACTATAAAGGTTCTGGAATTCTGTCTTTCATAAGCGATATAAACGATCTGGAAGAAGATGTAACTGGGCTGATCAGTAAGTTTGCGGACGACACAAAATTGGCAGGACTTGCAGATAGTGAGGAGCATTGTCAGAGGCTACAGAAGGATATAGATAGGCTGGAAATTTGGGCAAAGAAATGGCAAATGGAGTTCAATCCAGATAAATGCGAAGTGATGCATTTTGGTAGAACTAACGTAGGGGGGAGCTATATGATAAATGGCAGAACCATAAAGGGTGTAGATACGCAGAGGGACCTGGGTGTGCAAGTCCACAGATCCTTGAAGGTGACGTCACAGGTGGAGAAGGTGGTGAAGAAGGCATATGGCATGCTTGCCTTTATAGGACAGGGTATAGAGTATAAAAGTTGGGGTCTGATGTTGCAGTTGTATAGAACGTTGGTTCGGCCGCATTTGGAATACTGCGTCCAGTTCTGGAAGGGCTTAGTTATGAGGAGAGATTGGGTAAACTGGGGTTGTTCTCCCTGGAAAGACGGAGGATGAGGGGTGACCTAATAGAGGTGTATAAAATTATGAAAAGCATAGATAGGGTGAACGGTGGGAATTTTTTTCCCAGGTTGGTGGTGACGTTCACGAGGGGTCATAGGTTCAAGGTGAAGGGGGGGAGGTTTAACACGGATATCAGAAGGACATATTTTACACAGAGGGTGGTGGGGACCTGGAATGCGCTGCCGGGCAAGGTGGTGGAGGCGGACACACTGGGAACGTTTAAGACTTATCTGGACAGCCATATGAACGGAGTGGGAATGGAGAGATACAAAAGAATGGTCTAGTTTGGACCAGGGAGCGGCGCGGGCTTGGAGGGCCGAAGGGCCTGTTCCTGTGCTGTATTGTTCTTTGTTCACTACCACTGTCTTTCCTCATTCATTTATGGGATGTGGGGTTCACCAGCAGAGGCAGTATTTGTTGCCCCTGAACGGAGTGGCTTGCTGGGGCCATTTCAGAGGGCAGTTAAGAGTCAACCCCATTGCTGTGGGTCTGGAGTCACATGTAGACCAGACCAGGTAAGGACGGCAGATTTCCTTCCCTAAAGTGAACAGACTGTAGCTATTTGAAATGTTGAGGCGGGCACGGTGACACAGTGGTTAGCACTGCTGCCTCACAGCTCCAGGGACCCGGGCACGGTGGCACAGTAGTTAGCACTGCTGCCTCACAGCGCCAGGGACCTGGGTTCGATTCCCAGCTTGGGTCACTGTCTGTGTGGAGTTTGCACGTTCTCCCCGTGTCTGCGTGGGTTTCCTCCCACAGTCCGAAAGACGTGCTGGTTAGAGGTGCATTGACCATGCTAAATTCTCCCTCAGTGTACCCGAACAGGCACCGGAGTGTGGCGACTAGGGGATTTTCACAGTAACTTCATTGCAGTGTTAATGTAAGCCGACTTGTGAAACTAATAATTAAATAAAAGAAAGTGATCAGTGAAGGCGTATGTAGGTCCCACGCAGTCCTAAACAGGAGAATCTATAATGGGGAACAAGGAAATGGCAGAGCGATTAAACAATGACTTTAGTTCTGTCTTAAGAACATAAGAACATAAGAAATAGGAGCAGGAGTAGGCCACTGGAGCAAGCTGAGAGGGGTGATTGAAAAGCAGCAGTGCTGGTAAGAGATTAATTGAATTGTTTATTTATTTAATTAGTCAGCTAGTGTGTGTATTTTTTTGGCCTTTACTTTAACAGCAGTTTTTCAAGTTTAAAGTGAAAACTAGAAGTGGGCAGCAAAGGAGTCTGGGAAGGGTTTTTATTTTAACTTTAAAAGTCAGTTACCTGGGTGGTTCCCCCTCAGTAGTAGTTTTTTTTTCTCTCGGGCCCCTAGCCCTATAAATTGGTGCAGAGGAGATACCCGATCCTCTACACTGGTAGAGGATCCCACCCTTCCATCCTCCTCTAACCTAATTATAAGTGTGGGGAAGTTTTTTGTTTTCTTTTTTTCTTGCTGGTAATGGCTTCAGGGATGGCAGTTCAGGCAGTATGCTGCATCTCCTGTGGGATGTATGTGGTGAGGAAATCCAGTAGTGTTTCAGGAGATTTTAGTTGTAAGAAGTGCATTAGATTGCAGCTTCTGGAGGAGCGTGTAAAGGAGCTGGAGGGGGAGGTAGAGGAACTCCGCATAATTCGGGAGGCGGAGGTGGAAGTTGATAGGAGTTATAGAGAAATAGTAACTCCTAGAAATGAGGCTTGGGTCAATGCCAGGAGGAGGGGTAAGAAGCAATCGGGAAGACAATCCCCTGGGGCGGTTCCCCTCCATAATAGGTTTTCGGTGCTGGAGGCTACAGTTGAGGAGGAATCAACTGAGCATAGAGAGCAGATCTCTGGGGGTGAGCCGAGTGAGAAAGCTCAGGTGGTTAGGGGCTGTAAAAGACTGGGCCTTGTGATTGGGGACTCCACAATTAAGGGGACAGATAGGAGGGTCGGAACTAAAGGTAGGGACTCAGGGTTGGTGTGTTGCCTACCAGGGGCTGGGGTCCGGGATGTGTCTGACAGGGTATTCAGGACTCTTAGGGGGGAGGGAGATAAACCACAAGTTATTGTACATGTGGGGACACACGACATAGGGAGGATAGGGGAAGGGGATATTAGGCAGGGATTTATGGAGTTGGGGTGGAAACTAAAGGCCAAGACTGACAGAGTGGTTATCTCTGGACTCTTGCCTGTACCACGGGATAGTTTAGAGAGGAATAGGGAGAGGGAAGGTTTGAATTCATGGCTGAGGGGATGGTGCAGGAGGGAGGGGTTCAGGTACTTAAGCAATTGGGGCTCGTACTGGGGAAGGTGTGACCTCTATGAGAAGGATGGTCTACACCTTAATCAGAAGGGGACCAATATCCTGGGGGGTAAATTTGCTAAGGCCATGCAGGGAGGTTTAAACTGATTCGGGGGGGGGGAGGGATCCTGAGTAGTGGGGCTGAAAGTGAGGGATGCATGGATGGGGACTGCAATGCACGGCATTGCAGAGGTGGGGTGGAGCAGGGTTTGAAATGTGTATACTTCAATGCCAGGAGTATTCGCAATAAAGTGGGTGAACTTGCAGCGTGGATCAGTACCTGGGACTTCGATGTTGTGGCTATTTCAGAGACATGGATAGAGCAGGGGCAGGAATGGATGCTGCAGGTCCCGGGGTTCAAATGTTTTAGTCGAAGTAGGGAAGGAGGTAGAAGAGGGGGAGGGGTAGCATTATTGGTCAGAGATTGTATCACAGTGTCAGAGAGGAGGTTTGATGAGGACTTATCTGTTGAGGTAGTATGGGCGGAGATTAGAAATAGGAGAGGAGAGGTCACCCTGTTGGGAGTCTTTTATAGACCTCCTAAAAGTTCTAGAGAGGTTGAGGAAAGGATTGCGGAGTCAATCCTGCTTAGGAGTGAAAGTAATAGGGCAATTGTTATGGGGGATTTTAACTTGACTAATATTGACTGGAATTGTTATAGCTCTAGCTCGTTAGAGGGGTCAGTTTTTGTTCAAAGCGTGCAGGAAGGTTTTTTGACTCAGTATGTAGACAGGCCAACTAGAGGTGAGGCTATATTGGATCTGGTGCTGGGAAATGAGCCAGACCAGGTGCTAGACTTGGAAGTTGGTGTGCATTTTGGTGATAGTGACCACAATTCGGTTACGTTCACCTTAGTGATGGAAAGGGATAGGCATGAACCTCGGGCCAGTGGTTTTAGCTGGGGGAAGGGTAATTATGAGGCTATTAGGAGAGAATTAGGAAACATAGGTTGGACTAGGAGATTACAGGGACTGGGAACGTCCGACATGTGGAGTTTTTTCAAGGAGCAGCTACTGCGAGTCTGTGATAGGTATGTCCCTGTCAGGCAAGGAGGAATTGGTAGGGCTAGGGAACCGTGGTGCACCAAAAAAGTTTCTTTGTTGGTTAAAAAGAAAAAGGAGGCTTATGTTCGGATGAGACGTGAGCACTCGGGTAGTGCACTAGAAAGCTTTAGATTGGCTAAGAGGGAGTTGAAGAGCGAGCTTAGAAGGGCTAAAAGGGGACATGAGAAGACTTTGGCGGATAGGGTTAAAGAGAATCCTAAGGCGTTCTATAGGTATGTCAAGAACAGAAGGTTGGTTAGGGCAAGTTTAGGGCCAGTTATAGATGGCAGAGGGAAGTTATGTGTGGAACCGGAGGAGATTGGTGAAGCATTGAACCAATATTTCTCTTCGGTGTTCACGCAAGGGGACATGAATATAGCTGAGGAGGACACTGGGTTGCAAGGGAGTAGAATAGACAGTATTACAGTTGATAAGGAGGATGTGCAGGATATTCTGGAGGGTCTGAAAATAGATAAATCCCCTGGTCCGGATGGGATTTATCCAAGGATTCTCTGGGAGGCAAGAGAAGTGATTGCAGAGCCTCTGGCTCTGATCTTCAGGTCGTCGTTGGCCTCTGGTATAGTACCAGAAGATTGGAGGTTAGCGAATGTTGTCCCATTGTTTAAGAAGGGGAACAGAGACTTCCCCGGGAATTATAGACCGGTGAGTCTCACTTCTGTTGTCGGCAAGATGTTGGAAAAAATTATAAGGGATAGGATTTATAGTTATTTGGAGAGTAATGAATTGATAGGTGATAGTCAGCATGGTTTTGTGGCAGGTAGGTCGTGCCTTACTAACCTTATTGAGTTTTTTGAGAAAGTGACCAAGGAGGTGGATGGGGGCAAGGCAGTGGACGTGGTATATATGGATTTTAGTAAGGCGTTTGATAAGGTTCACCGTGGTAGGCTTCTGCAGAAAATGCAGATGTATGGGATTGGGGGTGATCTAGGAAATTGGATCAGGAATTGGCTAGCGGATAGGAAACAGAGGGTGGTGGTTGATAGTAAATATTCATCATGGAGTGCGGTTACAAGTGGTGTACCTCAGGGATCTGTTTTGGGGCCACTGCTGTTTGTAATATTTATTAATGATCTGGATGAGGGTATAGTTGGGTGGATTAGCAAATTTGCTGATGACACCAAAGTCGGTGGTGTGGTAGACAGTGAGGAAGGGTGTCGTAGTTTGCAGGAAGACTTAGACAGGTTGCAAAGTTGGGCCGAGAGGTGGCGGATGGAGTTTAATGCGGAGAAGTGTGAGGTAATTCACTTTGGTAGGAATAACAGATGTGTTGAGTATAGGGCTAACGGGAGGACTTTGAATAGTGTGGAGGAGCAGAGGGATCTAGGTGTATGTGTGCATAGATCCCTGAAAGTTGGGAATCAAGTAGATAAGGTTGTTAAGAAGGCATATGGTGTCTTGGCGTTTATTGGTAGGGGGATTGAATTTAGGAGTCGTAGCGTTATGTTGCAACTGTACACAACTCTGGTGCGGCCGCACTTGGAGTACTGTGTGCAGTTCTGGTCCCCACATTACAGGAAGGATGTGGAGGCTTTGGAGAGGGTGCAGAGGAGGTTTACCAGGATGTTGCCTGGTATGGAGGGGAGATCCTATGAGGAGAGGCTGAGGGATTTGGGATTGTTTTTGCTGGAAAGGCGGCGGCTAAGAGGGGATCTTATTGAAACATATAAGATGATTAGAGGTTTAGATAGGGTGGATAGTGATAGCCTTTTTCCTCTGATGGAGAAATCCAGCACGAGGGGGCATGGCTTTAAATTGAGGGGGGGTAGTTATAGAACCGATGTCAGGGGTAGGTTCTTTACCCAGAGGGTGGTGAGGGATTGGAATGCCCTGCCAGCATCAGTAGTAAATGCGCCTAGTTTGGGGGCGTTTAAGAGATCCGTAGATAGGTTCATGGACGAAAAGAAATTGGTTTAGGTTGGAGGGTCACAGTTTTTTTTTTTAACTGGTCGGTGCAACATCGTGGGCCGAAGGGCCTGTTCTGCGCTGTAATGTTCTATGTTCTATGTTCTATGTTCTATCTAGCCCCTCGAGCCTGCCCCGCCATTCAATAAGATCATGGCTGATCTGACGTGGATCAGTACCACTTACCCGCCTGATCCCCATAACCCTTAATTCCCTTACCAATCAGGAATCCATCCATCCGCGCTTTAAACATATTCAGCGAGGTAGCCTCCACCACCTCAGTGGGCAGAGAATTCCAGAGATTCACCACCCTCTGGGAGAAGAAGTTCCTCCTCAACTCTGTCTTAAACCGACCCCCCTTTATT
>NW_027591966.1:22500-40000 GCF_964213995.1 Mustelus asterias
CCTCCCACACTGACCGGGGTACAGAGCCCCTCCCACACTGACCGGGGTACTGAGCCCCTCCCACACTGACCGGGGTACAGACCCCCTCCCACACTGACTGGGGTACAGACCCCCTCCCACACTGACCGGGGTACAGAGCCTCTCCCACACTGACCGGGGTACAGACCCCCTCCCACACCCACACTGACTGGGGTACAGACCCCCTCCCACACCCACACTGACCGGGGTACAGACCCCTCCCACACTGACCGGGATACAGAGCCCCTCCCACACCCACACTGACCGGGGTACAGAGCCCCTCCCACACCAACACTGACCAGGGTACAGAGCCCCTCCCACACCCACACTGACCGGGGTACAGAGCCCCTCCCACACTGACCGGGGAACAGACCCCCCTCCCACACTGACCGGGGTACAGACCACCCTCCCACACTGACCGGGGTACAGACCCCCCTCCCACACTGACTGGGGTACAGAGCCCCTCCCACACCCACACTGACCGGGGTACAGAGCCCCTCCCACACTGACCGGGGTACAGACCCCCTCCCACACTGACCGGGGTACAGAGCCCCTCCCACACTGACCGGGGTACAGAGCCCCTCCCACACTGACCGGGGTACAGAGCCCCTCCCACACTGACCGGGGTACAGACCCCCTCCCACACCCACACTGACCGGGGTACAGACGCCCCTCCCACACTGACCGGGGTACAGACCCCCCTCCCACACTGACTGGGGTACAGACCCCCTCCCACACCCACACTGACCGGGGTACAGACCCCCTCCCACACTGACTGGGGTACAGACCCCCTCCCACACCCACACTGACCGGGGTACAGGGCCCCTCCCACACTGACCGGGGTACAGACCCCCTCCCACACTGACCGGGGAACAGAGCCCCTCCCACACCAACACTGACCAGGGTACAGAGCCCCTCCCACACCCACACTGACCGGGGTACAGAGCCCCTCCCACACTGACCGGGGAACAGACCCCCCTCCCACACTGACCGGGGTACAGACCACCCTCCCACACTGACCGGGGTACAGACCCCCCTCCCACACTGACTGGGGTACAGAGCCCCTCCCACACCCACACTGACCGGGGTACAGAGCCCCTCCCACACTGACCGGGGTACAGACCCCCTCCCACACTGACCGGGGTACAGAGCCCCTCCCACACTGACCGGGGTACAGAGCCCCTCCCACACTGACCGGGGTACAGAGCCCCTCCCACACTGACCGGGGTACAGAGCCCCTCCCACACTGACCGGGGTACAGACCCCCTCCCACACCCACACTGACCGGGGTACAGACGCCCCTCCCACACTGACCGGGGTACAGACCCCCCTCCCACACTGACTGGGGTACAGACCCCCTCCCACACCCACACTGACCGGGGTACAGACCCCCTCCCACACTGACTGGGGTACAGACCCCCTCCCACACCCACACTGACCGGGGTACAGGGCCCCTCCCACACTGACCGGGGTACAGACCCCCTCCCACACTGACCGGGGAACAGACCCCCTCCCACACCCACACTGACCGGGGTACAGACCCCCTCCCACACTGACTGGGGTACAGACCCCCTCCCACACCCACACTGACCGGGGAACAGACCCCCTCCCACACCAACACTGACCGGGGTACAGACCCCCTCCCACACTGACCGGGGTACAGACCCCCTCCCACACCCACACTGACCGAGGTACAGACCCCCTCCCACACTGACCGGGGTACAGACCCCCTCCCACACTCACACTGACCGGGGTACAGACCCCCTCCCACACTGACCGGGGTACAGACCCCCTCCCACACTCACACTGACCGGGGTACAGACCCCCTCCCACACTGACCGGGGTACAGACCCCCTCCCACACCCACACTGACCGGGGTACAGACCCCCTCCCACACCCACACTGACCGAGGTACAGACCCCCTCCCACACCAACACTGACCGGGGTACAGACCCCCTCCCACACTCACACTGACCGGGGTACAGACCCCCTCCCACACTGACCGGGGTACAGACCCCCTCCCACACTGACCGGGGTACAGACCCCCTCCCACACTGACCGGGGTACAGACCCCCTCCCACACCCACACTGACCGAGGTACAGACCCCCTCCCACACTGACCGGGGTACAGACCCCCTCCCACACTGACCGGGGTACAGACCCCCTCCCACACCCACACTGACCGAGGTACAGACCCCCTCCCACACTGACCGGGGTACAGACCCCCTCCCACACCCACACTGACCGGGGTACAGACCCCCTCCCACACCCACACTGACCGGGGTACAGACCCCCTCCCACACTGACCGGGGTACAGACCCCCTCCCACACCCACACTGACCGGGGTACAGACCCCCTCCCACACTGACCGGGGTACAGAGCCCCTCCCACACCCACACTGACCGGGGTACAGACCCCCTCCCACACTGACCGGGGTACAGAGCCCCTCCCACACCCACACTGACCGGGGTACAGACCCCCTCCCACACTGACCGGGGTACAGACCCCCGCCCACACTGACCGGGGTACAGACCCCCCTCCCACACTGACCGGGGTACAGACCCCCCTCCCACACTGACCGGGGTACAGACCCCCTCCCACACTGACCGGGGTACAGACCCCCTCCCACACTGACCGGGGTACAGACCCCCTCCCACACCAACACTGACCGGGGTACAGACCCCCTCCCACACTGACCGGGGTACAGACCCCCTCCCACACTGACTGGGGTACAGACCCCCTCCCACACTGACTGGGGTACAGACCCCCCTCCCACACTGACCGGGGTACAGACCCCCTCCCACACTGACCGGGGTACAGACCCCCCTCCCACACTGACCGGGGTACAGACCCCCTCCCACACCAACACTGACCAGGGTACAGAGCCCCTCCCACACCCACACTGACTGGGGTACAGACCCCCTCCCACACCAACACTGACCGGGGTACAGAGCCCCTCCCACACTGACCGGGGTACAGAGCCCCTCCCACACTGACCGGGGTACAGACCCCCTCCCACACCCACACTGACTGGGGTACAGACCCCCTCCCACACCCACACTGACCGGGGTACAGCCCCCTCCCACACTGACCGGGGTACAGACCCCCTCCCACACTGACCGGGGTACAGAGCCCCTCCCACACTGACCGGGGTACAGAGCCCCTCCCACACTGACCGGGGTACAGAGCCCCTCCCACACTGACCGGGGTACTGAGCCCCTCCCACACTGACCGGGGTACAGACCCCCTCCCACACTGACTGGGGTACAGACCCCCTCCCACACTGACCGGGGTACAGAGCCTCTCCCACACTGACCGGGGTACAGACCCCCTCCCACACCCACACTGACTGGGGTACAGACCCCCTCCCACACCCACACTGACCGGGGTACAGACCCCTCCCACACTGACCGGGATACAGAGCCCCTCCCACACCCACACTGACCGGGGTACAGAGCCCCTCCCACACCAACACTGACCAGGGTACAGAGCCCCTCCCACACCCACACTGACCGGGGTACAGAGCCCCTCCTACACTGACCGGGGAACAGACCCCCCTCCCACACTGACCGGGGTACAGACCACCCTCCCACACTGACCGGGGTACAGACCCCCCTCCCACACTGACTGGGGTACAGAGCCCCTCCCACACCCACACTGACCGGGGTACAGAGCCCCTCCCACACTGACCGGGGTACAGACCCCCTCCCACACTGACCGGGGTACAGAGCCCCTCCCACACTGACCGGGGTACAGAGCCCCTCCCACACTGACCGGGGTACAGAGCCCCTCCCACACTGACCGGGGTACAGACCCCCTCCCACACCCACACTGACCGGGGTACAGACGCCCCTCCCACACTGACCGGGGTACAGACCCCCCTCCCACACTGACTGGGGTACAGACCCCCTCCCACACCCACACTGACCGGGGTACAGACCCCCTCCCACACTGACTGGGGTACAGACCCCCTCCCACACCCACACTGACCGGGGTACAGGGCCCCTCCCACACTGACCGGGGTACAGACCCCCTCCCACACTGACCGGGGAACAGAGCCCCTCCCACACCAACACTGACCAGGGTACAGAGCCCCTCCCACACCCACACTGACCGGGGTACAGAGCCCCTCCCACACTGACCGGGGAACAGACCCCCCTCCCACACTGACCGGGGTACAGACCACCCTCCCACACTGACCGGGGTACAGACCCCCCTCCCACACTGACTGGGGTACAGAGCCCCTCCCACACCCACACTGACCGGGGTACAGAGCCCCTCCCACACTGACCGGGGTACAGACCCCCTCCCACACTGACCGGGGTACAGAGCCCCTCCCACACTGACCGGGGTACAGAGCCCCTCCCACACTGACCGGGGTACAGAGCCCCTCCCACACTGACCGGGGTACAGAGCCCCTCCCACACTGACCGGGGTACAGACCCCCTCCCACACCCACACTGACCGGGGTACAGACGCCCCTCCCACACTGACCGGGGTACAGACCCCCCTCCCACACTGACTGGGGTACAGACCCCCTCCCACACCCACACTGACCGGGGTACAGACCCCCTCCCACACTGACTGGGGTACAGACCCCCTCCCACACCCACACTGACCGGGGTACAGGGCCCCTCCCACACTGACCGGGGTACAGACCCCCTCCCACACTGACCGGGGAACAGACCCCCTCCCACACCCACACTGACCGGGGTACAGACCCCCTCCCACACTGACTGGGGTACAGACCCCCTCCCACACCCACACTGACCGGGGAACAGACCCCCTCCCACACCAACACTGACCGGGGTACAGACCCCCTCCCACACTGACCGGGGTACAGACCCCCTCCCACACCCACACTGACCGAGGTACAGACCCCCTCCCACACTGACCGGGGTACAGACCCCCTCCCACACTCACACTGACCGGGGTACAGACCCCCTCCCACACTGACCGGGGTACAGACCCCCTCCCACACTCACACTGACCGGGGTACAGACCCCCTCCCACACTGACCGGGGTACAGACCCCCTCCCACACCCACACTGACCGGGGTACAGACCCCCTCCCACACCCACACTGACCGAGGTACAGACCCCCTCCCACACCAACACTGACCGGGGTACAGACCCCCTCCCACACTCACACTGACCGGGGTACAGACCCCCTCCCACACTGACCGGGGTACAGACCCCCTCCCACACTGACCGGGGTACAGACCCCCTCCCACACTGACCGGGGTACAGACCCCCTCCCACACCCACACTGACCGAGGTACAGACCCCCTCCCACACTGACCGGGGTACAGACCCCCTCCCACACTGACCGGGGTACAGACCCCCTCCCACACCCACACTGACCGAGGTACAGACCCCCTCCCACACTGACCGGGGTACAGACCCCCTCCCACACCCACACTGACCGGGGTACAGACCCCCTCCCACACCCACACTGACCGGGGTACAGACCCCCTCCCACACTGACCGGGGTACAGACCCCCTCCCACACCCACACTGACCGGGGTACAGACCCCCTCCCACACTGACCGGGGTACAGAGCCCCTCCCACACCCACACTGACCGGGGTACAGACCCCCTCCCACACTGACCGGGGTACAGAGCCCCTCCCACACCCACACTGACCGGGGTACAGACCCCCTCCCACACTGACCGGGGTACAGAGCCCCTCCCACACCCACACTGACCGGGGTACAGACCCCCTCCCACACTGACCGGGGTACAGAGCCCCTCCCACACCCACACTGACCGGGGTACAGAGCCCCTCCCACACTGACCGGGGTACAGGGGGGTACAGTTTGTGCTGTTTTCAGGTCCATTGAAGAGATTGCAGCCTCTGACAGTGTTAATCCTGATTGGTTTATAACTGCACAGCAAGATCCCAGATTGGAATCCTGGCTCACATTATTGTTACATTTTGGTTTGAAACATGGAGGAACTGAGTCACATGACCATTAATTAGTTTTAACAAGAAGCAAGAAACAATTATTAAACATGAGGATACAATACTGCTTCACTCCCACCTTCAGCTGAACAACTGCACACAACAGGTTCTGAAATCAACACGGATTATAAACTATATCTGAAGCTGCAATGAACACAGTCCCTTTTAAACACACAGATTGACTGTGGTCAAATACACCCTCCACCCTGAACCCAGGTCTGTGGATTTCTCCTCAGAATCCCCTCAGATGATTGTCACACGAGAGTTTCCAAACTCCACCCCCAAAAACACAGGGCCCGATTCTCCCAAAAACGTTCTAAGTGGTGAATTTACAGGAAACCTGGTGTAATTCACGATTGTTTTTCAATGGGAGATCAGACTCGAATCTCCCACACTCTGTGCATTGCAGAGGTCACCATTGTGAATATCATTAAAAGCTCGGGGAGGGCGGGGCCCATTCCCGCCGGAGTCGGACAGTTCCGGAACTCTGCGCATGCGCAGTGGCCCCGATCTGTCAGTCTCCCCATTTGCTGGCCAGCCCGAGAACCCCGCAGTGCTGCCCCTCCACCCCCCCCCCCCCCCCCCCCCACGGCCTGATCATGGCCCATACAAGCATTCCTGGATTCCCAGGTAAGCCCCACCCCCCTCGCAGCAGTGACAATCCCCCCCACCACCACCCCAACCGACCCCCACCCCCACCCTGGGAGGCAGACCCTCCCCACTCTGGCAGCGGGAACCCCCACCCATCGCCCCCTATGCCCCACCCCCAGCTGGCCCTGCCCCATAATCCCCAGCCCCTTGTCTTTGCCCCTTGGCCCCGCCCACTTTGCTTTGCCCCTTGGCACTGCCGGATGCCTGATGGGCAGTGCCAAGGTGCCCCCTGGGCAAGAGCACCTTGCCCTTTTAACACTGCCAGGGTGCCAAG
Organism: Mustelus asterias; assembly: GCF_964213995.1. Lineage (NCBI taxonomy): Eukaryota > Metazoa > Chordata > Chondrichthyes > Carcharhiniformes > Triakidae > Mustelus > Mustelus asterias. The sequence continues at coordinate 29,408 of NW_027591966.1, forward strand.
GCCCAGGGGGCACCATCCCCCCACCACCCGACCCTCTGGGGCATCCCGATTGCCCCCACTTCACTCCAGCGGGGTCGCCCCACTAATTCCCCGAAAGTGGGGAGCTACTCTAAACCCCGCTGGAGTGTAATTGTACAGGCGGGGGTGTGAGGTGTTATTGGACCCGGAGATTTCAGTCCCGGGCCTGATAATCACATTCCGATGACACTGAAATCAGATTAAAATCACTTTCCCGCTATCCCGCCGGTTTCCAGGGTGGTCCCAACCTGCCAGATTTCCCAGCCCGACCCACCAAATAATTAGCGGGTCAGAATGGGAGAATCGCCCTCCCCAGGTTTTCCAAATGACACTTTTAAACAAAGCTTCCATTCCACATTTAACAGTGAATCCAGACTGAGATTTTACACAAACCCCTTTGGAACAAAGAACAAAGAACAGTACAGCACAGGAACAGGGCCCTTCAGGCCTCCAACCCTGCATTGACTCATGACGCTTTCTAAACTAAAGACTTTTTGCCTCTACGCTGTCCGTATCCCTCTATTCGCTGCCTCTTCATGTATCTGTCAAGATGCCTCTTAAACGTTGCTATTGTATCTGCTTCTACCACCTGCTCTGGCAGCTCATTCCAGGCACTTACCACCCTCAGTGTAAAAAAAACTTGCTTCTCAAATCTCCTTTAAATTTTCTCCCTTTTACCTTAAACCTGCGCCCCCTAGTAATTGACAATTCTATCCTGGGAAAAAGACACCCACGATCCATTCTTCTCATAATCTTATAAACTCTATCAGGTCACCCCTCAACCTCTGACATTCCAGTGAGAAAAAACCAAGTTTCTCCAACCTCTCCTCACAGCTAATGCCCTCCATACCAGGCAACATCCTGGTAAATCTTTTCTGTACCCTCTCCAAAGAGTCCACATCTTTCTGATGGTGTGGCGACCAGAATTGTACATAATGTTCTGAATGTGGCCTAACTAAAGGTCTATACAGCTGCAACATGCCTCGCCAATTTTTATACTCTATGCCCTGACCAATGAAGGTAAGCATGCCGTATGCCTTCCTGATCACCTTATCCACTTGTGTTGCCACTTTCAGGGAACTGTGGACCTGTACACCTAGATCCCTCTGTGCTAATACTTCTATTGGGTTCTACCATTTACAATATACTTCCCTCCTGCATTAGACCTTCCAAAATGCGTCAAATCTTTCCAGATTAAATTCCATCTGCCATTTCTCTGCCCAACTCTCCAGCCTATCAATATCCTGCTGTATCCTCTGACCATCCTCGTCACTATCCACAGCTCTCCCAATCTTTGTGTCATCTGCAAACTTACCAATTAGACCACCTACATTCTCCCCTAAGTCATTTATATATATTACAAACAGGGATCCCAACACCAATCCCTGTAGAACATCACTGGTCACAGATTGCCAGAACAATGCCCTTACACCGCTACTCCATCTTATATGACCGATCCAGTTTTGTATCCATCTTACCATCTCACCTCTGATCCCGTGTGACTTCACCTTCTGCACCAGTCTGCCATGAGGAACCTTATCAAAGGCCTTGCTAAAGTCCATGTAAACAACATCCACCGCTCTGCCGTCAGTAATCATAGAACCATAGAATCATAGAACATTACAGCACAGAAACAGGCCTTTTGGCCCTTCTTGTCTGTGCCGAACCATTTTTTGCCTAGTCCCACTGACCTGCACTTGGACCATATCCCTCCACACCCCTCTCATCCATGAACCCGTCCAAGTTTTTCTTAAATGTTAAAAGTGAGCCCGCATTCACCACCTCATCTGGCAGCTCATTCCAAACTCACACCACTCTCTGCGTGAAGAAGCCCCCCCTAATATTCCCTTTAAACTTTCCCCCCCTCACCCTTAACCCATGTCCTCTAGTTTTTTTCTCCCCGAGCCTCAGTGGAAAAAGCCCGCTTGCATTCACTCTATCTATACCCATCATAATTTTATACACCTCTATCAAATCTCCCCTCATTCTTCTACGCTCCAGGGAATAAAGTCCCAACCTATTCAACCTTTCTCTGTAACTCAGTTTCTCAAGTCCCGGCAACATCCTTGTAAACCTTCTCTGCACTCTTTCAACCTTATTTACATCCTTCCTGTAACTAGGTGACCAAAACTGCACACAATACTCCAAATTCGGCCTCACCAATGTCTTATATAACCTCACCATAACAAAGAACAAAGAACAAAGAACAATACAGCACAGGAACAGGCCCTTCGGCCCTCCAAGCCCGTGCCGCTCCCTGGTCCAACTAGACTATTCTTTTGTATCCCTCCATTCCCACTCCATTCATATGGCTATCTAGATAAGTCTTAAACGTTCCCAGTGTGTCCACCTCCACCACCTTGCCTGGCAGCGCATTCCAGGCCCCCACCACCCTCTGTGTAAAATATGTCCTTCTGATATCTGTGTTAAACCTCCCCCCCTTCACCTTGAACCTATGACCCCTCGTGAACGTCACCACCGACCTGGGGAAAAGCTTCCCACCATTCACCCTACCTATGCCTTTCATAATTTTATACACCTCTATTAAGTCTCCCCTCATCCTCCGTCTTTCCAGGGAGAACAACCCCAGTTCACCCAATCTCTCCTCATAACTAAGCCCCTCCATACCAGGCAACATCCTGGTAAACCTCCTCTGTACTCTCTCCAAAGCCTCCACGTCCTTCTGGTAGTGTGGCGACCAGAACTGGACGCAGTATTCCAAATGCGGCCGAACCAACGTTCTAAACATCTGCAACATCAGACCCCAACTTTTATACTCTATGCCTCGTCCTATAAAGGCAAGCATGCCATATGCCTTCTTCACCACCTTCTCCACCTGTGATGTCACTTTCAAGGATCTGTGGACTTGCACACCCAGGTCCCTCTGCGTATCTACACCCTTTATGGTTCTGCCATTTATCGTATAGCTCCTCCCTACATTATTTCTACCAAAATGCATCACTTCGCATTTGTCAGGATTGAACTCCATCTGCCATTTCTTTGCCCAAATTTCCAGCCTATCTATATCCTTCTGTAGCTTCTGACAATGTTCCTCACTATCTGCAAGTCCTGCCAATTTTGTGTCGTCCGCAAACTTACTGATCACCCCAGTTACACCTTCTTCCAGATCGTTTATATAAATCACAAACAGCAGAGGTCCCAATACAGAGCCCTCTGTATTCCAACTCTTACACTCAATACTTTGATTTATAAAGGCCAATGTACCAAAAGCACTCTTTACGACCCTATCTACTTGTGACGTCACTTTTAGGGAATTCTGTACCTGTATTCCCAGATCCCTCTGTTCAACTGCACTCTTCAGTGTCCTACCATTTACCCTGTATGTCCTGACTTGGTTTGTCCTTCCAAAGTGCAATATCTCACACTTGTCTGCATTAAACTCCATCTGCCATTTTTCAGCCCATTTTTCTAGCTGGTCCAAATCCCTCTGCAAGCTTTGAAAACCTTCCTCACTGTCCACTACACCTCCAATATACCACATTATCATCCAGATCATTGATATAGATGACAAACAACAATGGACCCAACACCGATCCCTGCGGCACACCACTAGTCACAGGCCTCCACTCAGAGAAGCAATCCTCCACAACCACTCTCTGGCTTCTTCCATTGAAAGAGTTTTAACAACACCAGGTTAAAGTCCAACAGGTTTATTTGGTAGCAAATACCATTAGCAGATGACACAAATACCATTGCTACCAAATAAACCTGTTGGACTTTAACCTGGTGTTGTTAAAACTCTTACTGTGTTCACCCCAGTCCAACGCCGGCATCTCCACATCAGTTCTTCCATTGAGCCAATGTCTAATCCAATTTACTACCTCCCCATGTATACCTAGCGACTGAACCTTCCTGACTAACCTCCCATGAGGGACCTTGTCAAAGGCCTTGCTGAAATCCAGGTAGACAACATCCACCGCCTTCCCTTCATCCACTTTCCTGGTAACCTCCTCGAAAAACTCTAATAGATTTGTCAAACATGACTCTGCCACTGTCACTGCCTCAAAATCTCAATCCATTTGTGAGACACAACCTTCCCAAAGCTGTGCGGGTGAAGTTGATTGGCCATGCTAAAATTGTCCCTTAGTGTCCCAGGATGCGTAGGTTAGAGGGATTAGCGGGTAAATATGTAGGGATATGGAGGTAGGGCCTGGGTGGGATTGTGGTCGGTGCAGACTCAATGGGCCGAATGGCCTCTTTCTGTGCTGTAGGGTTTCTAAGTTTCCCCGCACAAAGCCATGCTGCCGATCACTAATAAATCCAATATTTTTCCAAATGTGAGTAAATCCTGCCTCGAAGAATATTCTCCAATAATTTCCCGGCCATGATGTAAAGCTCACTGGTCTGCAATTTCCCGGATAATCCCCATTGCCCTGAAACAAAGGAACATCATTGGCTGTTCTCCAGTCCTCCGGGACCTCCCCTGTAGCCAGTGAGGATATTGCCATGCCCAGCTTCTCCTGGCAGTGTTGAGAGATGTTCACTCAGCTAAAGTCAGCTAAAACCAAATTCAAAAAGTCTTTCTACCTCAAAAGGGCCCAGTTGCTAAGCAACAGTCACATGCTTCTGCTAGATTTACTTTTCACATTGTAGCCCTCTCTAAGCACAATCGAAGCACAGTCTGAACCAAACAAACCCCCACACATACAAACACCTTTGTCCAGGATGAATCTAACGATAGGTTTTACCCTTCCAGGCACAGAAACATTAAATTAAACCCTTTAAAACTGTACCTTTTTACTAACATTTACCAATACAGATCTCTTAAAACTACTTTTGTTTTCTGACAACATTTCTTTTCTTTTTCCAGACTATGTGTCCAGATGTTTTCCGAGGGATATGGGGTGGGAGCCAGTGTCGAGATTCCCCAGTCCAAACACTACGCTCCTGTGACTGCTCAGCTGGTAGGTTCACAGTCCTGCTGTTTGTGTATATTTGTGTGCATGTGTGTCTGTGTGAACATACAAAACAGGAGCAGATGTAGGCCATTTGGCCCCTCGAGCCTGCTCCACCATATGAAGAACAAAGAACAGTACAGCACAGGAACAGGCCCTTCGGCCCTCCAAGCCCGCGCCGATCACGATACCTGTCTAAATTAAATCCGTATACACTTATAGAGTCCGGATCCTTCCATTCCCATCCTACTGATGTATTTGTCTAGTTGCCCCTTAAACGCCGCTATCGTACCTGTTCCCACCACCTCCACGGGCAGCTCGTTCCAGACATTCACCGCCCTCTGTGTAAAAAATCTGCCTCGTTCATCTCCTCTAAACTTTTCCCCAGGAACCTTAAACCTATGCCCCCTAGTAATCGACTCTTCCACCCTGGGAAAAAGCTTCTGAATATCCACTCTGTCCATGCCTCTCATAATCTTGTAGACTTCTATCAGGTCGCCCCTCAACCTCCGTCGCTCCAGTGAGAACAAACCAAGTTTCTCCAACCTCTCCTCATAGCTAATGCCCTCCATACCAGGCAACATCCTGGGAAATCTTTTCTGTACCCTCTCCAAAGCCTCCACATCCTTCTGGTAGTGTGGCGAACAGAATTGTACACAATATTGTAAAGATCATGGCTGATCTGTTTGTGTTGAGTTCCACATTCTCATCCACTGCCCATTGCCTTTGATTTCCTTGTCTAACAAGAATCTTATCGACTTCCACTTTACAAATGTTCAGTGACCCCGCTTCTACTGCATCAGAGGCAGAGAATTCAGAGTCACACAACCCTCTGACGGACAATAATGTCTCCCCTTCTCTGTCCTACAAAGGTTACCCCTAATTTTAAAACCTGGTTCTGGACTGACCCACAAGAGGAAACATCCTTCCAATGTCCACCTTGTCAATACGGTTCAGGATCTTGTCCACTTCAATAAACTCACCCCTCACTCTCCTAAACTCTGGCAGAAACAGGTCCCGCCTTTTCAACCTATCTGAATTAGGCAACCCACTCATTCCCAGTGTCAATCCAGTAAACTTCCTCTGAACTGTTTCCACTCTGTTTACATCCTTCTTCAAATCAGGAAACTAAAACTGCACACAGTATTCAAGATTTTTTGGCATTGATTTTTTAATGGGACATGGGTGTCGCTGGCTGGTCCAGCATTTATTGCCCATCTCTAGTTGCCCTTGGAGGGCTGTTGAGAGTCAACCACATTGCTGTGGGTCTGGAGTCACATGTAGGCCAGAGATAGAAACATAGAAACTAGAAGCAGGAGGAGGCCATTCGGCCCTTCAAGCCTGCACCACCATTCATTTTGATCATGGCTGATCATCAAATTCAATATCCTGATCCCTCCTTCCCCCCATATCCCTCGATCCCTTTAGCCCCAAGAGCGAAATCTAATTTCTTCTTGAAATCACACAATGTTTTAGCCTCAACTACTTTCTGTGGGAGTGAATTCCACACATTCACCACCCTCTGGGTGAAGAAATTTCTCCTCACCTCAGTTCTAAAAGGTTTACCCCTTATCCTCAAACTATGACCCCTAGTTCTGGACTCCCCCACCAACGGGAACATTCTTTCTGAATCTACCCTGTCTAACCCTGTTAGAATTTTATAAGTTTCTATGAGATAAGAACATAAGAACATAAGAACTAGGAGCAGGAGTAGGCCATCTGGCCCCTCGAGCCTGCCCCGCCATTCAATAAGATCATGGCTGATCTTTTCGTGGACTCAGCTCCACTTACCCGCCCGCTCACCATAACCCTTAATTCCTTTACTGTTCAAAAATGTATCTATCCTTGCCTTAAAAACATTCAATGAGGTAGCCTCAACTGCTTCACTGGGCAGGGAATTCCACAGATTCACAACCCTTTGTGTGAAGAAGTTCCTCCTCAACTCAGTCCTAAATCTGCTCCCCCTTATTTTGAGGCTATGCCCCCTAGTTCTAGTTTCACCTGCCAGTGGAAACAACTTCCCTCCTTCTATCTTATCCATTCCCTTCATAATCTTATATGTTTCTATAAGATCTCCCCTCATTCTTCTGAATTCCAATGAGTATAGCCCCAGTCTACTCAGTCTCTCCTTATAAGCCACCCTCTCAACTCCGGAATCAACCTGGTGAATCTCCTCTGCATTCCCTCCAGTGCCAGTATATCCTTTCTCAAGGAAGGAGACCAAAACTGTACACAGTACTCCAGGTGTGGCCTCACCAGCACCTTATACAGCTGCAACATAATCTCGCTGTTTTTAAACTCCATCCCTCTCGCAATGAAGGACAAAATTCCATTTGCCTTCTTAATTACCTGCTGCACCTGGAAACCAACTCCTTGAGATTCCTGCACAAGGACACCCAGGTCCCTCTGCACAGCAGCATGCTGCAATTTTTTACCATTTAAATAATAGTCCATTTTGCTGTTATTCCTACCAAAATGGATGACCTCACATTTACCAACATTGTACTCCATCTGCCAGACCCTCGCCCACTCACTTAGACTATCTATATCCCTTTGCAGACTTTCAGCGTCCTCTGCACACTTTGCTCTTCCACCCATCTTAGCATCATCTGCGAATTTTGACACACGACACTTGGTCCCCAACTCCAAATCATCGATGTAAATCGTAAACAATTGCGGTCCCAACACTGATCCCTGAGGCACACCACTAGTCACTGATCGCCAACCAGAAAAACACCCATTTACCCCCACTCTTTGCTTCCTGCTAGTTAACCAATCCTCTATCCATGCTAATACATTACCCGTAACACCGTGCACCTTTATCTTATGTAGCAGCCTTTGGTGCGGCACCTTGTCAAACGCCTTCTGGAAATCCAGATACACCACATCCACAGGTTCCCCATTGTCCCCGCTCACTCTTCTAAACTCCAGTGAATATAATCCTAACCGACTTAGTCTGTCCTCATATGACAGACCTGCCATCCCAAGAATCAGTCTGGTAAACCTTTGCTATACTCTTTCTATAGCAAGGACATCCTTCCTCAGATAAGGACACCAAAACTGCCCACAATACTCCAGGTGTGGCCTCACCAATGCCCTGTACTATCCCTATACTGAAATCCTCTCGCTATGAAGGCCAACATACCATTTGCCTTCTTTACTGCCTGCTGTACCTGAGCGCTTACTTTCAGCGACTGATGCACGAAGACTCCAAGGTCTCGCTGAGTATCCGCCTCCCTCAATTTACACCCATCCCAGTAGAACATAGAACATAGAACAGTACAGCACAGAACAGGCCCTTCGGCCCACGATGTTGTGCCGAGCTTTATCTGAAACCAAGATCAAGCTATCCCACTCCCTATCATCCTGGTGTGCTCCATGTGCCTATCCAATAACCGCTTAAATGTTTCTAAAGTGTCTGACTCCACTATCACTGCAGGCAGTCCATTCCACAGTAATAATCTGTCTTCCTATTATTGCTCCCAAAGTGGATAACCTCACATTTATCCACATTATACTGCATCTGCCATGCAGATACCCACACACTCAGCCTGTCCAAATCACACTGAAGCATCTCTGCATCCTCCTCACAGCTCACCCTCCCACCCAACTTTGTATCATCTGCAAATTTGGAGATAATACATTCAGTTCCCTCTTCCAAATCATTAATATATAATGTGAACAGGTCAGGGCAGCAGATTTCCTTCCCTAAAGGGCATTAGTGACCCAGATGGGTTTTTCCCACAATTGACAATAATTTCATGGCCACCGATAGATTCTTAATTCCAGATTTTTTAATTGAATTCAAATTTCACCACCTGCCGTGGTGGGATTCGAACCCGGGTCCCGAGGACATTAGCCTGGGTCTCTGGATTACTAATCAAGCGATAATACTACCACACCACTGCCTCCCCTTAAAGTGATCTCACTAATCCCCTGTTCAACTGAAGCATAACTTCCTTACTTTTTTGATCAATATGAATATATTCCGTATAAATACTGCAACTTCCCAGAGCAGGCCAGAAGCTAGGAATACTGCAGCGAGTAACCTACCTCCTGATCCCCAAAGCCTGTCCACCATCTACAAGGGCACAAGTCAGGAGTGTGATGGAATTCTCCCCACTTGCCTGGATGGGTGCAGCTCCAACAACACTCAAGAAGCTCGACACCATCCAGGACAAAGCAGCCCCGCTTGATTGGCACCACATCCACAAACATACAGCCCAGACGGATGCATCCCAGGTTGCCGAGAAAGATAGGGGAGCAAATTGTGGAGCCATTGACAGAAATTTTCCAGGTCTCTCTGAACACAGGATTCGTCCCGGGAAACTGGAGGATTGTAAATGTTGTTTAAGAAAAGGGCAAAGGATTCCCAGGAAACTGCAGATCTCCCGGTTTAACATCCATAGCAGGAAAACAAATGCAGGCCAGGAAACAGGATAAGATAAATATACACTCAGAGAAAAATAATTCATACGAGGCAGTCAGCATGGCTGTGTCAAGGCCACGTGTGATCAGTTTAACGAGGTGACACAGACAGTGGGTGAGGGGAATGCTGTGGGGTTGTATATTTCAGAAAGGATTTGATACAGTGCCACGTGGCAGGTTAGAGAATAAATTAGAAATGTTTGGGGTTGATGTCCCCTTGGCAGCATGGATTAGAAGGTGGCTAAGCGATAGGAAACAGAGGGGAGGTAGAGATGGGCATTTCTTAGACTGGAGATAAGGTTATATAAGGCATTGGTGAGGCCGAATTTGGAGTATTGTGTACAGTTTTGGTCACCTAGTTACAGGAAGGATGTAAATAAGGTTGAAAGAGTGCAGAGAAGGTTCACAAGGATGTTGCCGGGACTTGAGAAGCTGAGTTAGAGAGAGAGATTGAATAGGTTGGGACTTTATTCCCTGGAGCGTAGAAGATTGAGGGGAGATTTGATAGAGGTGTATAAGATTTTGATGGGTATAGATAGAGTGAATGCAAGCAGGCTTTTTCCGCTGAGGCTAGGGGAGAAAAAAACCAGAGGGCATGGGTTAAGGGTGAAAGGAGAAAAGTTTAAAGGGAATATTAGGGGGGGCTTCTTCACGCAGAGAGTGGTGGGAGTGTGGAATGAGCTGCCGGATAAAGTGGTAAATGCGGGGTCACTTTTAACATTTAAGAAAAACTTGGACGGGTTCATGGATGAGAGGGGTGTGGAGGGATATGGTCCAAGTGCAGGTCAGTGGGACTAGGCAAAAAATGGTTCGGCACAGACAAGAAGGGTCAAAGGGCCTGTTTCTGAGCTGTAATTTTCTATGGTTCTATGGTTCTATAAGTTGAAAGTGGTGTTCCCCAGGGATCAGTGCTGAAACTCTTGCTTTTTCTGATTTATATAAATGGGTGTTGAGGGCAAAATCTCTAAATTTGCAGATGGGGAGAGCTGGGGAGAATAGTGAATTGTGAGGATGATGCTGAGGAACTTGAGAGGGACATCGACAAGTTGGCCAAATGACAGACATCTGGCAGAGGAATTTCAATGCAGCGAAATGTGAGGTAAAGTATTTTGGTTGAAGAAACATGGGGAGAGGATTCCGGCTCAATGGTATAACGCTGAGGGGATTACAGGAGCAGAGGGATCTCAGGGTCCATGTGGTGGTGTGGTAGACAGTGAGGAAGGGTGTCGTA
>NW_027591966.1:45000-67166 GCF_964213995.1 Mustelus asterias
TGAACAAAGAACAAGGAAAAGTACAGCAGAGGAACAGGCCCTTCGGCCCTCCAACCCTGTGCCAATCACGATGCCCTAACTAAACTATAGAAAAAAGCTTTTCCCCTACTCGGTCCGTATCTCCCTATTCCCTTCCTATTCCCTCTCTGTTCACATACCCATCCAGATGCCTCTTAAATGTTGCTAATGTTCCTGCTTCCACCACCTCCTCTGGTAGCGCGTTCCAGGCACCCACCACTCTCTGCGTGAAAAACTTCCCCCGCACATCTCCCTTAAACTCCCCCCCCCACTCACCTTGAACCTGTGCCCCCTTGTAATTGACACTTCCACCCTGGGAAAAGCCCCTGACTATCCACCCTGTCTGTGCCTCTCATCATTTTGTAGACCTCAGGTCTCCTCTCAGCCTTCGTCTTTCCAGTGAAAATAATCCTAGTTTATTCAACCTCTCCTCGTAGCCGACACCCTCGAGACCAGGAAACATCCTGGTGAACCTTCTTTGCAGTCTCTCCAAAGCTTACACATCCTTCTGGTAGTGTGGTGACGCAATACTCCAAATGCGGTCTAACCAAGGTTTTATATAGCTGCAACATGATTTCCCAACTCTTGTACTCAATGCCCGGCTGATGAAGGCAAGCATGCCATCTGCCTTCTTAATCACCTTGGCCACCTGTGTTGCCACTTTTAGGGAACTGTGGACCTGCACTCCTAGATTCCTCTGTATGTTAATGTTCCTCAGGGTTCTGCCATTTACAGTATAATTCACATCTAAATTTGAACTTCAAAAATGCATCACCTCACATTTGTCCGGATTAAACGCCATCTGCCATTTCTGTGCCCAAGTCTCCAATCTATCTCTATCCTGTTGTATCCTCTGACAATCCCCGGCACTATCAGCAACTCCACCAATTTTAAGTCATCCACAAACATGGTGGCACAGTGGTTAGCACTGCTGCCTCACAGTGCTAGGGACGTGGGTTCAATTCACGGCTCGGGTCACTGTCTGTGTGGAGTTTGCACGTTCTCCCCGTGTCTGCGTGGGTTTCCTCCGGTTGCTCCGGTTTCCGCCCACAGTCCAATGATGTGCTGGTTAGCTGCATTGGCCGTACTAAATTCTCCCTCAGTGTACCCAAAGAGGCGCCAGAGTGTGGCGACTCAGGGATTTTCACAGTAACTTCAATGCAGTGTTAATGTAAACCTACTTGTAACACTAATAAATAAACTTACTAATCAGACCTCCCACATTTTCCTCCAGATCATTTATATATACCACAAACAACAGAGGTCCCAGCATTAATCGCTGCGGAACACCACTAGCTACAGATCTCCATTCTGAAAAACACCCTTCCACCGCTACTCTGTCTTCTATAACCAAGCCAGTTCTGTATCCATCTAACCAGCCCACCCTGAATCCCATGTGATGTTAGTTTTTGTACCAGTCTGCCATGTCGACCTTGTCAAACACCTTACTAAAGTCCAAATAAACTACATCCACAGCCCTTCCCTCATCAATTATCTTTGTCACCTCTTCAAACAATCTCAATCAAGTTGGTGAGACATGACCTTCTCCGTACAAAACCATGCTGCCTGTCACTAACTAGCCCATTTTCCTCCAAATGTGTGTCTATCCTGTCCCTCAGTATCTTCTCCAAAAGCTTCCCCACCACTGATGTCAGGCTCACCGGCCTATAATTTGCTGGATTATTCCTGCTTCCTTTCTTAAACAAGGGAACAACAGTGGCTATTCTCCAGTCCTCTGGAACCTCGGCTGTGGTCAAAGAGGATGTGAAGGTGCACTTCAATCAACCAGCCTTTAAAAGCCTCCCACATGCCAGATGTGGATTTGCCCTCAAATAGTCACTTCCCAATCCACATTCCCCACTTGCTGTCTAATTTGGATGCAATTGGCCCTTGCCCAATTAAGCACCCTCACCCGAGGGCCCCTCTTGTCCTTATTCATGACTACCCGAAATCTTATGGAATTATGGTCGCTCAGCCCAAAATGCTCCCCCACTGAAACATCGATCACCTGGCCCGGTTCATTCCCCAATACCAAGTCTAGTATCGTCCCCTCCCTGGTTGGATTGTCAACATACTCTATCAAAAAGCCCACCTGGACACATCTAAAATTACTCTCCATCTGATCCCCTGGCTGTAAGGGAGTCCCAGCCAATATCGGGGAAGCTAAAGTCACTCACCACAACTACCCTGCGTATTTCATACCTTTTCAGTATCAGACCACACAACTGCTTCTCTGTCTCATTCGGGCTGTTGGGTGGTCGATAGTACACTCCCAACATTGTGATTTCACCCTTTCTATTCCTGAGCTCCAATCATAATGCCTCACTACAAGATCCCTCCAATGTCCTCCCTCAGCACGTGCGAGATCTACTCCTGAATCCGCAATGCAACTCTCCCACTTCTTGTTTCCTCTTCTGTCCCGTCTTAAATAGCAATATCCCAGAATGTTAAGCTGCCAGTCCAGTCCCTCCTTTAACCAGTGTGAGTTTCTGTGTGCGTGTGTGTGGAGCTGGGGATGAGGGCAGGTTGATGGCGTTTGCTGGACTGTAAGGATCAGTTGGGGTGAGGGGGCGGGTGGTCAGAGGGTGGGGGCGGGGGGGTGGGGGAATGGGGTTGAGGGGGTGGGGGAGGTGGGGGTGAGGGGGTAGGGGGTGAGAGGGTGGGGACGGGGGGTGAGAGGGTGGGGACGGGGGGTGAGGGTGTTGAGGGGGTGGGGGGTGGGGGTGAGGGGGGTGGGGGTGAGAGGGTAGGGGGTGAGAGGGTGGGGATGGGGGATGGGGTTGAGGGGGTGGGGGTGAGGGGGAGTGGGGGTGAGGGGGGGTGGGGGTGAGGGGGTAGGGGGGAGAGGGTGGGGACGGGGGGTGAGGGTGGGTGTGGGGGGGGGTTGAGGGGGTGGGGGTGGTGGGGGTGAGGGGGGGGTGGGGGTGAGGGGGTAGGGGTGAGGGGGTGGCGACGGGGGGTGGGGGATGGGATTGAGGGGGTGAGGGTGAGGGGGGGTGGGGGTGAGGGGGTAGGGGTGAGGACGGGGGGTGAGGGTGTTGAGGGGTGTGAGTCCTGGCTGGCATCAGGAGAATGTTGGCTGATAGTTTGGGTAAGCTTGGGCTACGCTCTCTATGGGGAGGGGGCTGGAGTCCAGTCATTGAGCTATCAGCGAGGCCATTCTTCCCCTCAGACCGGTGTCAGGCCAAGGATCAGTACATTGGACAACTTCGCAACACTCTCCAAACTGCTGTACCCAATCAGGTGGCTGGATTCATCGCTGAACCCATACAGGTAGAAACCAGAGATAAACTCACAAACCATTGTTACATCCGTGCTAGAATTGGGGAGTCAACGGGAAGGAGTTTGAGTCCATTGAGATTGTGTAGAGTGGGAGTGAATGGGAAGGGGTTTGGGTCCATTGGGATTGTGTAGAATGGGAGTGAACGGGAAGGGGTTTGGGATTGGGATTGTGTAGAGTGGGAGTGAACAGGAAGCTGTTTGGGTCCATTGGGATTGTGTACAGTGGGAGTGAATGGGAAGGGGTTTGGGTCCATTGGGATTGTGTAGAATGGGAGTGAACGGGAAGGGGTTTGGGATTGGGATTGTGTACAGTGGGAGTGAACGGGAAGGGGTTTGAATCCATTGGGATTGTGTACAGTGGGAGTGAACGGGAAGGGGTTTGGGATTGGGATTGTGTACAGTGGGAGTGAATGGGAAGGGGTTTGAATCCATTGGGATTGTGTACAGTGGGAGTAAACGGGAAGGGGTTTAGCTCCATTGGGATTGTGTTTATTGGGAATGAATGGGAAAGGGTTTGAATCCATTGGGACTGTGAAGTGGGAGTGAACGGGAATGAGTTTGGGTCCATTGGGATTGTGAACAGTAACAGTGAATAGGAAGGGGTTTCATAGAATCCCGACAGTGCAGGAGAAGGCCATTCGGCCCATCGGGTCTACGTCAAAAACAATCACACCTTTCACCCCACATATTTACCCTGCTAATCCCCCTGACACTAAGGGACAATTTAGCATGGCCAATCAACCTAACCCACACATCTTTGGACTGTGGGTTTGGGTCCCTTGGGATTGTGTACAGTGGGAGTGAATGGGAAGGGGTTTGGGTCCCTTGGGATTGTGTACAGTGGGAGTGAAGGGGAATTGGTTTGGGTCCATTGGGATTGTGTACAGTGGGAGTGAATGGGAAGGGGTTTGGGTCCATTGGGATGATGTAGAATGGGAATGAGTGGGAAGGGGTTTAGCTCCATTGGGATTGTGTACAGTGGGAGTGAATGGGAAGGGGTTTGGGTCCATTGGGATTGTGTACAGTGGGAGTGAATGAATCATAGAATCGTACAGCATAGAAGAGGCCCTTCGGCCCATTGAGTCAGCACCAACACATTAGAAACACCTGACCTCCCTTCTAATCCCATCAGACAGCACTTGGCCCATAGCCCTGAATGTTACGATGTGCCAAGTATTCATCCAGGTACTTTTTAAAGGATGTGAGGCATCCCGCCTCCACCACCCTCCCAGGCAGCGCATTCCAGACCGTCACCACCCTCTGGGTAAAAAGGGTTTTCCTCACATCCCCCCAAAACCTCCTGCCCCTCACTTTCATCTTGTGTCCCTCGTGACTGACCCTTCAACTAAGGGGAACAGCTGCTCCCTATCCACCCTGTCCATGCCCCTCAGAATCTTGAACACCTCAATCAGATCGCCCCTCAGTCTTCTCTGCTCCAGAGAAAACAACCCAAGCCTATCCAACTTCTCTCATAACTTAAATGTTCCATCCCAGGCAGCATCCTGGTGAATCTCCTCTGCACCCCCTCCAGTGCAATCACATCCTTCCTATAATGTGGTGACCAGAACTGCACACAGTACTCCAGCTGTGGCCTCACCAAAGTTCGATACAACTCATTGAATACTTCCTTGTCAAATTACTCCTTCCAAACTGCATCACCTCACTCTTTTCAGGGTTAAATTCCATCTGTCACTTATCCGCCCATTTGACCATTCCGTCTGTACCTTCCTGTAGCCCAAGACACTCCTCCTCACTGTTAACCACCCGGCTAATCTTTGTGTCATCGGCAAACTTACTGATCCTACCCCCCACATAGTCATCAATGTCATTTATATAAATGACGAATAATAGGGGACCCAGCACAGATCCCTGTGGTACACCACTGGACACTGGCTTCCAGTCACTAAAGCAGCCTTCTGTCATCACCCTCTGTCTCCTACAACTGAACCAATTTTGAATCCGCTTTATCAAATTACCCTGTATCCTGTGTGAATTTACCTTCTTTACAAGTCTCCCATGTGGGACCTTGTCAAAGGCTTTGCTGAAATCCACATAAACTACATCGACTGCACTAACCTTCGTCTACACACCTGGTCACCTCCTCAAAAAATTCAATCAAATTTATTAGAACCATAGAACCATAGAAAATTACAGCTCAGGAACAGGCCTTTTGGCCCTTCTTGTCTGTGCCGAACCATTTTATGCCTAGTCCCACTGACCTGCACTTGGACCACATCCCTCCACACCCCTCTCATCCATGAACCCGTCCAAGTTTTTCTTAAATGTTAAAAGTGACCCCGCATTTACCACTTTATCCGGCAGCTCATTCCACACTCCCACCACTCTCTGCGTGAAGAAGCCCCCCCCTAATATTCCCTTTAAACTTTTCTCCTTTCACCCTTAACCCATGCCCTCTGGTTTTTTTCTCCCCTAGCCTCAGTGGAAAAAGCCTGCTTGCATTCACTCTATCTATACCCATCAAAATCTTATACACCTCTATCAAATCTCCCCTCACTCTTCTACGCTCCAGGGAATAAAGTCCCAACCTATTCAATCTCTCTCTGTAACTCAGCTTCTCAAGTCCCGGCAACATCCTTGTGAACCTTCTCTGCACTCTTTCAATCTTATTTACATCCTTCCTGTAACTAGGTGACCAAAACCTAGACATCACCTCCCTCTGACGAAGCCATGCTGACTATCCCTGATCAAGCTTTGCCTCTCCAAGTGGAGATAGGTTCTCTCCTTCAGAAGTTTCTCTAACAGTTTCCCTACCACTGACGTGAGACTCACTGGTCTGTATTTCCCTGGTTTATTTCTATAGCACTTCTTAAATAGTGGAACCACATTAGCTGTTCTCCAGTCGTCTGGAACCTTCCCCATGTAAGAAGTTTAACAACACCAGGTTAAAGTCCAACAGGTTTATTTGGTAGCAAAAGCCACACAAGCTTAGAGCTCCGAAAGCTCACATCATGACCTTCCCCATGGCCAGAGAGGAATTGAAAATTTGGGTCAGAGCCCCTGCAATCTCCTCCCTTCCCTCCCACAGCAGCCTGGGACACAATTCATCCGGACCTGGAGATTTATCCACTTTCAAGGCTGCCATTGGATGGGTTGAATGGCCTCCTCCTGCACTGTATGATTCTATGATCTATGATACAACCCCTCCAATACCTTGTCCTCCCCAATGTCAATTTGCTCAAGAACCTCACAGTCTCTCTCCCTGAATTCCACACCATCTTCCTCATTCTCTTGGGTGAAGGCGGATGTGAAATATTCATTCAACACTCGACCAATGTCCTCTGGCCCCACCCACAGATTGCCCCCTTGTTCCCTAATGGGCCCCACTCTTTCCCTGGTTATCCTCTTCCCATTGGTATACTGAGAGAATATCTTTAGATTTTCCCTACTTTTACCAGCCAGAGCTTTCTCATATCCCCTCTTTGCTTTCCTAGTCGCTTTCTGAAGCTCCACCCTGTGCTTTCCACACCTCACTAAAGCCTCCACTGATTCGCTCCCCTTGTACTTTTTAAAAGCCTTTCTTTTCCTTCTCATCGTATGCTGAATATCTCTGGTCATCCATGATTCTCTGGGCTTGTTATTCCTCCCTATCACCCGAGAGGGAACATGTTGGGCTGCACCCTCCCCATTTCCTTTTTGAATGCCCCCCACTGCTCTTCTGCAGATTTTCCCATTAGTAGCTGTTCCCAGTCTACCTTCACCAAATCCTGTCTTCTTTTACTCCAATCCTCTCTCCCCCAATCCAAAACCTTTCTTCCAATGTGTCTATTTCCTTGTCCATAACAAGCATAAATTGTACCGTGTTGTGATCGCTATCACTAAAATGCTCCCCCATCACCAGCTCAACCACCTGTCTGGCTTCATTCCCCAGAACCAGGTCCAGCACAGCTCCCTCCTTGTGGACCCTCCACATATTGATTTAAAAAGTTTTCCTGTACACATTTCACAAACTCTACTCCATCCAACCCCTTAACACTGTGAATATCCCAGTTAATGTTGGGAAAGTTGAAATCACTGAATATAATAACCCTGTTGTTATTGTTTTTACATCTCCACAAACTGAGCACAGATTTGCTGCTGAATATCCCACTGACTATCTGAAGGTCTGTAATAAACACGTGACTATGTGACTGCCTCTTTCTTATTCCTAAGCTGTATTCTCAAAGCTTCATTTGATGCCCCCTCCAAGATATCATCTCTCCTTCCTGCAGTAACTGACTCCTTACCTAATAATACAACGCCTCCTCCTCTTTTACCTCCTCCTCTGTCTCGCCTGAAGATTCTATATCCCAGAATATGGAGTTGCCAATTGTGTCCTTCCTTCAACCATGTCTCTGTGATGGCGAAAATATCACACTTCCACGTGTCAATCATTGCCCTCAACTCATCCGTTTTACCTGCAATTCTCCTGGTGTTAAAGTAGAGGCAATTCAGCCTGGCCTCACTCCCTTGAAACTTAATACAGCCGCACTCCCTCTGACTGCTTTGTTTTGCTGTATGATTCCGTGCCCTTATTCTGCTAACAGCCTGTGTCCCCTCCCCCTGCCAAATTAGTTTAAACTCCTCCCAACAGCATGGGAATGGGTTTGAGATTGGGATTGCGTAGCATGGGAGTGAACAGGAAAGGGAAAGGGTTTGGGATTGTGTACAGTGGGAGTGAATGGGAAGGGGATTGGGATTGTGTCGTGGGATTGCATAGGGATCGCGATTATGAAGTGGAATGTGTTGCAGTGAATGTGCTGTGGTTTGGTGCTGTTATATTCTCAATATTAACAGGGATTGGTCAGTGTGTGAATCACTATCCCAGTACCCGCTCCTCAGAGTTTGGTGATTGGCCGGAAGTGGCCGCATCCCCATTCTCTCCATCAACATCGGAATGACCCCATTTCACACTGACTGGCCAATGAGGGGCTAACACAGTAAGAAGTTTAACAACACCAGGTTAAAGTCCAACAGGTTTATTTGGTAGCAAAAGCCACACAAGCTTTCGGAGCTCCAAGCCCCTTCTTCAGGTAAGTGGGAATTCTGTTCACAAACAGAGCTTATAAAGACACAGACTCAATTTACATGAATAATGGTTGGAATGCAAATACTTATAACTAATCAAGTCTTTAAGAAACAAAACAATGTGAGTGGAGAGAGCATCAAGACAGGCTAAAAAGATGTGTATTGTCTCCAGACAAGACAGCCAGTGAAACTCTGCAGGTCCACGCAACTGTGGGAGTTACAAATAGTGTGACATGAACCCAATATCCCGGTTGAGGCCGTCCCGCTCGACAATCACCAGGCAAGACTGTTCTCTTCCTGTTGGGGAGCACTTCAGCGGTCACGGGCATTCGGCCTCTGATATTCGGGTAAGCGTTCTCCAAGGCGGCCTTCGTGACACACGACAGCGCAGAGTCGCTGAGCAGAAACTGATAGCCAAGTTCCGCACACACAAGGACGGCCTCAACCGGGATATTGGGTTCATGTCACACTATTTGTAACTCCCACAGTTGCGTGGACCTGCAGAGTTTCACTGGCTGTCTTGTCTGGAGACAATACACATCTTTTTAGCCTGTCTTGATGCTCTCTCCACTCACATTGTTTTGTTTCTTAAAGACTTGATTAGTTGTAAGTATTCGCATTCCAACCATTATTCATGTAAATTGAGTTTGTGTCTTTATAAGCTCTGTTTGTGAACAGAATTCCCACTCACCTGAAGAAGGGGCTTGGAGCTCCGAAAGCTTGTGTGGCTTTTGCTACCAAATAAACCTGTTGGACTTTAACCTGGTGTTGTTAAACTTCTTACTGTGTTTACCCCAGTCCAACGCCGGCATCTCCACATCATGAGGGGCTGCCAGAGATCCCGACATCCGGTCATCCCGACACCCCGACATCCGAACATCCCGACATCCCAACATCCAAACATCCGGACATCCGGACATCCTGACATCTCGACATCCCGACATCCGGATATCCCGACATCTGACATCCCGACGTCCCGACATCTCGACATCCGGACCTCCCGACATCGCAACATCCAGACATCCCGACATCCCGACACCCCGACATCCGGGCACCCCAACATCCGGGCATCCCGGCATCCGGGCATCCCGGCATCCCGACATCCCGACATCCCGACATCCCGACGTCCCGACATCCGGACGTCGCGACATCCGGACGTCGCGACATCCGGACGTCCTGACATCCGGACATCACGACATCTGACATCCCAACGTCCCGACATCTCGACATCCGGACGTCCTGACATCCCAACATCGCAACATCCAGACATCCCGACATCCCGACACCCCGACATCGCAACATCTGGACATCCTGACATCCCAACACCCCGACATCCGGACATTCCGACATCCGGACGTCCCAACATCCCGACATCCGGACACCTGGACATCCGGACCTCCCGACATCCAGACATCCCGACATCCTGACATCCTGACATCCGGACATCCTGACATCCTGACATCCTGACATCCTGACATCCTGACATCCGGACATCCTGACATCCGGACGTCTGGACATCCCGACATCTGGACATCCCGACATCCCGACATCCGGATATCCCAACATCCGGACATCCCGACATCCGGACATCCCGACATCTGGACATCCCGACATCCGGACATCTGGACATCCGGACATCACAACATCTGGACATCCTGACATCCGGACGTCCCAACATCCCGACATCCGGACATTCCAACATCGCCGTTCGGGAGCTGGGCTCAGTCAGGATGTTCTTAATGAGACACCATCCACTTGACACACTGCTGACTCTGAGCACAAACCCACCCATCCCCTCCCCCACCCCCTCTCCCCACCACCTCCCCCCACTCCCTCCCTCTTCCCCCTTCCCCACCCCCTCCCCCACCCCCTTCCCCACCCTCTCCCCAGCCCCATCCCTCACCCCCTCCCTCCTCCCCTACCCCCACCCCCTCCCCCACGCTCACCCCTTTCCTCCACCCCCTCTCCACCACCTACCCCATCCCCTTCCCCACCCCCTCCCCCTCCCTCATCCCCAGCCCTTCCCCCACCCCCTCCCCCACACTCACCCCCTTCCCCTCCCTCATCCCCACCCCCTCCCCCCATCCCCCTCCCCCCCCACCTCCTCCCCTGCCTGAGTGTCTGAAAGCTGTGGCCTGTGTCTCTCGGTCTCCAGCCTGCCGGGTGTTGTTCAGTCTGTGATATTGTTGAACAATGAGGATGTGGAGTTTGCAGACACTGGGAAATACTAACCAATTGGATCCTCTCTGTCTCTCAGGGAGTTAACGGAACTGTGCAATATCCCAAAGGATTCCTGAAGGAAGTCAGTGAGATGATCCGAGAGAGAGGAGGGGTATACATTTCCGATGAGGTAAGGGGACAGCTTCCTGTGATTGGTGTGGATGTTTTTGATGTGATTTGGGAGTGTTACAGGATATTAAATATTGATACCAGCTAAACAATTCCCGGAATTGGGAATTCTGTTCGACCAGAAGATGTGGGATGGAAGTAGGCCATTCGGCCCATCGAGTCTGCTCTACCTTTCAATGAGATCATGCGTGATCCGATGTGATCATTCCCAACTCCAATTTCCCATCTTATCCAAGGAATTCCATGAGATTTTTGGGAATGTGAAAAGGTTTTCCTGTTGGAAGAGTAACAATGTCCCCGGATCCAGGAGGATGGCGTTCTGGTTAAAATTGGGAGATTTATTTTCGGATGCTATCTTTTTGTTTCTTAGAATGTTGAGGAATTGTAAGGTCAATGAAGGGGTCAGGTGACAGGTTCTGGTCTCTGTCTAACCCGAGTGGGTTACTGGTTCGAGATCGCACTGAGAGTCTGTGTTACCCGTGGAGTAATGGAACTAGCGATAGAGTCAGAGAGGTTTACAGCATGGAAACAGGCCCTTCGGCCCAACTTGTCCATGCTGCCCTTATTTTTTAAACCCCTAACCTAATCCCAATTGCCCGCATTTGGCCCATATCCCTCTATACCCATCGTACCTATGTAACTATCTAAATGCTTTTTAAAAGACAAAATTGTACCCGCCTCTACTACTACCTCTGGCAGCTTGTTCCAGACACTCACCACCCTCTGTGTGAAAAAATTGCCCCTCTGGACACTTTTGTATCTCTCCCCTCTCACCTTAAACCTATGCCCTCTAATTTTAGACTCCCCTACCTTTGGGAAAAGATATTGACTATCTCGCTGATCTATGCCCTTCATTATTTTATAGACAAATTTGATTGAGCTTTTTGAAGGGGTAACCAAGAAGGTAGATGAGGACAGTGCAGTTGATGTTGTCTACATGGACATCAGCAAGGCCTTTGACAAGGTACCGCATGGTAGGTTGTTGCATTAGGTTAAATCTCACAGGATCCAGGGTGAGGTATCTAAATGGATACAAAATTGGCTTCTTGCAGAGGGTGTTTGTAGAGAGTTGTTTTTCAAACTGGAGGCCTGTGACCAGCGGTGTGCCTCAGGGATCAGTGCTGGGCCCACTGTTATTTGTCATTTATATTAATGATTTGGATGAGAATATAGGAGGCATGGTTAGTAAGTTTGCAGATGACACCAAGATTGGTGGCATAGTGGACAGTGAGGAAGGTTATCTCCGATTGCAATGGGATCTTGATCAATTGGGCCAGTGGGCTGACGAATGGCAGATGGAGTTTAATTTAGACAAATGCGAGGTGATCCATTTTGGTAGATTGAACCAGGGCAGGACTTACTCAGTTAATGGTAGGGTGTTGGGGAGAGTTACAGAACGAAGGGATCTAGGGGTACATGTTCATAGCTCCTTGAAAGTGGAGTCACAGGTGGATAGAGTGGTGAAGAAGGCATTCGGCATGCTTGGTTTCATCGGTCAGAACACTGAATACAGGAGTTGGGACGTCTTGTTGAAGTTGTACAAGACATTGGTAAAGCCACACTTGGAATACTGTGTGCAATTCTGGTGAGATAGTGCATCCTACCATCTTTGTTGTGTGAGGCACGGTGGCACAGTGGTTAGTACTGCTGCCTCACATCGCCAGGGACCCAGGTTCAATTCCCGGCTTGGGTCACTGTCCATGTGGACCATTACACCATAAGATATAGCAGCAGAATTAGGCCATTCAGCCCATCGAGTCTGCTCCGCCATTCAATCATGGCTGATAAGTCTCTCAGCCCCATTCTCCTGCCTTCTCCCCATAACCCCTGATCCCGTTATTGGTAGACACTCAATGAACTGGCCTCCACAGCCTTCTGCGGCAAAGAGTTCCACAGATGCACCACTCTCTGGCTGAAGAAATTCCTCCTCATCTCTGTTTTAAAGAATCGTCCCTTTAGCCTGACGTTGTGCCTCTGGTTCAGTTTTTCCCACGAGTGGAAACATCCTCTCCACGTCCACTCTGTCTAGGCCTCTCGGTATTCTGTAAGTTTCAATTAGATTTCCCCCTCATCCTTCTAAACTCCAATGAGTATCGACACAGAGTCCTCAACCGTTCCTCATACGACAAGCTCTTCATTCCAGGGATCATTCTTGGGAACCTCCTCTGGACCCTTTCCAAGGCCGGCACATCCTTCCTTAGATACGGGGCCTAAACCTGCTCACAATACTCCAAATGGGGTCTGACCAGAGCCTTATACAGCCTCAGAAGTACATCCCTGCTCTTGTATTCTAGCCCTCTCGACATGAATGCTAACATTGCATTTGCCGTCCTAACTGCCGACTGAACCTGCACGTTAACCTTAAGAGAATCTTGAACAAGGACTCCCAAGTCCCTTTGTGTTTCTGATTTCCTAAGAATTTCCCCATTTGGAAAATAGTCTCTGCCTCCATTCCTCCTTCCAAAGTGCACAACCTCACACTTTTCCACATTGTATTCCATCTGCCACTTCTTTGCCCACTCTCCTAACCTGTCCAAGTCCTTCTGCAGCCCCCCTGCTTCCTCAACACTACCTGTCCCTCTACATATCAGATTTACGAATCACCTGAAGCAGCAACGCAGTGTAAACAGAACCAGAACAATCGGAATGAATCATTGGATCGCATTTCTAGATTCATAGAGAAGTTGACAAATCACATTTTGTTTTTGAAAGTATGGGAGAATTTTGGACATTTGTTGTTTAATTGTTTTAAATGTCAGGAATTAGTTGTCGCCTGTTTCCTTTCAATAGAAAACCTCCACTGACACCAAACATCCTTAAAACAAAATCTCTTTCTGTTTGCAAGCTATTCCAAAGATAAAAGACAGAGACAGCTCCGCAGAACAGAGACCTCACTCAGCAATTTAAAAATATATATTTCAAATTGAAGCAACTTATTTCATTTCAGTTCTGTTCCCAAACACAATATAATTCTACACAGACAGATCGTGCCAGAAACAGATGGCTCCTTAGATCAGATATTCCACTCAGTAAAAGAACCACAATCCATGTAATTCTACACTGACAAACAGACCCTGTAATACCTGTTCACTGGTGTCAGATATTCCTGTCTGGTTAGTGATCCGCATGCAGTCTGATTTTATTCCCAGTGAATGTTATTTCAGAGCGATCGCTGTCCAATCTAACCACAGTAAGAAGTCTCACAACACCAGGTTAAAGTCCAACAGGTTTATTTGGTAGCAAATACCATAAGCTTTCGGAGCACTGCTCCTTCATCAGATGGAGTGGTCTCTGTTCTCAAACAGTGCAGAGACTCAGAAATCAAATGACAGAATACTGATTAGAATGCAAATCTCTACAACCAGCCAGGTCTTAAAGGTACAGACAATGTGGGGGGAGGGAGCATTCAACACAGGTTAAAGAGATGTGTATTGTCTCTAGACAGAACAGCTACACATCAATCTAACCATACACAGGATTCTACTGAACACAATAACTTCACTGATCACTGAGCCAGTCAGAGTTTATTGTCAGTCAATGAAAGTGATTAAAAGCACAGAGATATTTCCAGACATTTGATTTCAATGAATTACATCGTTTACCTGGTGAGTAACAATCAGCGTGAGATCAGCTCAGGACATTTCCAATCAGAGTTTACAGTCAGAGAGCCGCACACAGATTTACACAACTTCAATTGTTAGAGTCACTCACCAGGAACACCAAGTCTGCCCGTTCTCCGGTGTCTGCGTGAGTTTCCTCCGGGTGTTCTGGTTTCCTCCCACAAAGATTCAAGTTGTTAGGTGTCCAGATCACCAACAACCTGTCCTGGTCCCCCCATGGCTCCCCCCATGCCGACACTGTAGTTAAGAAAGCCCCACCAACGCCTCTACTTTCTCAGGAGACTAAGGAAATTTGGCATGTCAGCTATGACTCTCACCAACTTTTACAGATGCACCATAGAAAGCATTCTTTCTGGTTGTATCACAGCTTGGTCTGGCTCCTGCTCTGCCCAAGACCGCAAGGAACTACAAAGGTTCGTGAATGAAGCCCAGTCCATCACGCAAACCAGCCTCCCATCCATTGACTCTGTCTACACTTCCCGCTGCATCGGCAAAGCAGTCAGCATAATTAAGGACCCCACGCACCCCGGACATTCTCTCTTCCACCTTCTTCCGTCGAGAAAAAGATATAAAAGTCTGAGGTCACGTACCGACCGACTCAAGAACAGCTTCTTCCCTGCTGCTGTCAGACTTTTGAACAGACCTACCTCGCATTAAGTTGATCTTTCTCGACACCCTAGCTATGACTGTAACACTACATTCTTCACTCTCTCCTTTCCTTCTCTATGAACGGTATGCTTTATCTGTATGGCATGCAAGAAACAATACTTTTCACTGTATGTTAATACATGTGACTATAAATCAAATCAAATCAGTCCAAAGATGTGCAGATTGGGGGATTAGTCATGGGAAATGTGAGGGGTTATGAGGATAGGCCGGGGCGGGGGGGGGGGGCGGTCCCAGGGTGGGATGCTCCTTCAGGCAGTGGGTGCAGACTCGATGGGCCAAATGGCCTCTCTCTGCACTGTAGGGATTCTTTGGTTAAAGGTGTTTGGGATCAAAGATAACTGATTAAAATTTGACTTTTTAAAATTATTTTATGGGATGTGGGTGTCGCTGGCTGGGCCAGCCTTTACTGCCCATCCCTAACTGCCCATTGCACTGAGTGTCTCACTTGGCCATCCCAGAGGGCAGTTAAGAGTCAACCACATTGCTGTGGCTCTGGAGTCACATGTCAGCCAGACCGGGTAAGGACGGCAGATTTCCTTCCCTAAAGGACATTAGTGACCCAGATGGGTTTTTCCGACAATCGACAATGGGTTTCATGGTCATCAGTAGATTCTTAATTCCAGATATTTTTTATTCAATTCAAATTCCACCACCTGCCGTAGTGGGATTCGAACTCGGGTTCCCAGACAACATTAATTCAGTTTCTGGATTAATAGTCTCGCGATAATCCCACTCGGCCGTCCCCTCCCTGGAGAAAATGCTCTATCATTCCACTATTTAAAAAAGCAGGGAGATAGGAAACGGACTTACAGACCAGTGAGCGATCGGCAGCGGGGAAAATTCTCGAGTCTACTATCAAGGATATGATAACAGGACATTGGAAAATATCAACGGGTTAGACGTAGTTGACATGTATTTCTGAAAGGGAAATCACATTTGACAAAACTACAGAAACATAGAATCATAGAAACCCTACAGTACAGAAAGAGGCCATTCGGCCCATCGAGTCTGCACCGACCACAATCCCACCCAGGCCCCATCCCCACATATTTTACCCGCTAATCCCTCTAACCTACGCATCCATCCCAGGACACTAAGGGGCAATTTTAGCATGGCCAATCAACCTAACCCGCACATCTTTGGACTGTGGGAGGAAACCGGAGCACCCGGAGGAAACCCACGCAGACACGAGGAGAATGTGCAAACTCCACAGAGTTTTTGGAAGGTGTAATGAGCAGAATGGATAAGGGGGAAGCAGTGGATGTGGTGTATGTGGATTTTCAGAAAGTTTTTGGTAAAGTCCCACATGAGCGGTTAGTGTGTAAAATTAAAGCACATGGGATTGTGGGTAATATACTGGCACGGATTGAGAATTAGTTAGCAGACAGGAAACAGAATTTATTACCAGAGTCTCACAGAGGGCGGGGTTTGGAATCTGCTGGCTCCACATTCCAGAGATGGCGATATTAGTTTGACCCATGACCCCATGCGATGTCCTTTGCAGGTTCAGACTGGATTTGGCCGCTTGGGGAGTCATTGCTGGGGGTTCCAGACTCACGGAGTGAAACCAGACATCGTCACCATGGCAAAGGGAATTGGCAATGGATTTCCCATGGGTGCCGTGGTTACTACACCTGGTGAGTTCATTGGGCAAGCATAGTTCAAAGGTCAGGGGTTAAGCAGACTGAAGCCACCTATGACAAACAACAAAGAACAATGAAAATCACAGCACAGGAACAGGCCCTTCGGCCCTCCAAGCCATAAGACCATAAGACCATAAGACATAGGAGCGGAAGTAAGGCCATTCGGCCCATCGAGTCCACTCCACCATTCAATCATGGTTGATTTCAACTCCATTTACCCGCTCTCTCCCCATAGCCCTTAATTCCTCGAGAAATCAAGAATTTATCAATTTCTGTCTTGAAGACGCTCAACGTCTCGGCCTCCACAGCCCTCTGTGGCAATGAATTCCACAGACCCACCACTCTCTGGCTGAAGAAATTTCTCCTCATCTCTGTTCTAAAGTGACTCCCTTTTATTCTAAGGCTGTGCCCCCGCGTCCTAGTCTCCCCTGTTAATGGAAACAACTTCCCTACGTCCATCCTATCTAAGCCGTTCATTATCTTGCACCGACCATGCTGCCCGACTGAACTAAAACCCCCTACCCTTCCGGGGACCATATCCTTCTATTCCCATCCTATTCAAGTATTTGTCGAGATACCCCTTAAAGGTCACGACTGTATACCTCCCCCGGCAAAGAGTTCCAGGCACCCACCACCCTCTGTGTAAAAAAAACTTGCCTTGTACATCTCCTTTAAACCTTGCCCCTCGCACCTTAAACCTGTGCTCCGAGTAATTAACTCTTCCACCCTGGGAAAAAGCTTCTGACTATCCACTCTGTCCATGCCTCTCATAATCTTGTACAAAGAACAAAGAACAATACAGCACAGGAACAGGCCCTTCGGCCCTCCAAGCCTGCGCCGCTCCCTGGTCCAAACTAGACCATTCTTTTGTATCCCTCCATTCCCACTCCGTTCATATGGCTATCTAGATAAGTCTTAAACGTTCCCAGTGTGTCCACCTCCACACCTTGCCTGGCAGCGCATTCCAGGCCCCCACCACCCTCTGTGTAAAATATGTCCTTCTGATATCTGTGTTAAACCTCCCCCCCTTCACCTTGAACCTATGACCCCTCGTGAACGCCACCACCGACCTGGGGAAAAGCTTCCCACCGTTCACCCTATCTATGCCTTTCATAATTTTATACACCTCTATTAAGTCTCCTCTCATCCTCCGTCTTTCCAGGGAGAACAACCCCAGTTTCCCCAATCTCTCCTCATAACTAAGCCCCTCCATACCAGGCAACATCCTGGTACACCTCCTCTGTACTCTCTCCAAAGCCTCCACGTCCTTCTGGTAGTGTGGCGACCAGAACTGGGCGCAGTATTCCAAATGCGGCCGAACCAACGTTCTATACATCTGCAACATCAGACCCCAACTTTTATACTCTATGCCCCGTCCTATAAAGGCAAGCATGCCATATGCCTTCTTCACCACCTTCTCCACCTGTGACGTCACCTTCAAGGATCTGTGGACTTCTATCAGGTCTCCCCTCAACCTCCATCGTTCCAGTGAGAACAAACCGAGTTTCTCCAACCTCTCCTCATAGCTAATGCCCTCCATACCAGGCAACATCCTGGTAAGTCTTTTCTGTACCCTCTCCAAAGCCTCCAAATCCTTCTGGTAGTGTGGCGACCAGAATTGAACACTATATTCCAAGTGGGGCCTAACTAAGGATCTATAAAGCTGCAACATGATTTGCCAATTTTTAAACTCAATGCCCCGGCCGATGAAGGCAAGCATGCCGTATGCCTTCTTGACTACCTTCTCCACCTGCGTTGCCACTTTCGGTGACCTGTGTACCTGTACACCCAGATCCCTCTGCCTATCAATACATTTAAGGGTTCTGCCATTTATTGTATATTTCCTATCTGTATTAGACCTTCCAAAATGCATTACCTCACATTTGTCCGGATTAAACTCCATCTGCCATCTCTCCGCCCAAGCCTCCAACTGATCTATATCCTGCTGTATCCTCTGATGGTCCCCATCGCTATCTGTAAATCCACCAACCTTTGTGTCGTCCGCAAACTTACTAATCAATCCAGTTACATTTTCCTCTAAATCATTTATATATATTACAAACAGCAAAGGTCCCAGCACTGATCCCTGAGGAACACCACTTGTCACAGCCCTCCATTCAGAAACGCACCCTTCCACTGCTACCCTCTGTCTTCTTTGACCGAGCCAGTTTGTATCCACCTTGCCAGCTCACCTCTGATCCCATGCAACTTCACCTTCTGCACCAGTCTGCCATGAGGGACCTTGTCAAAGGCCTTACTGAAGTCCATGTAGACAACATCCACTGCCCTACCCTCATCAATCATCTTCGTCACTTCCTCGAAAAACACGATCAAGTTCGTGAGACACGACCTCCCCTTCACTAAACCATGTTGCCTCTCACTAATTGTTCGATACTTGGTAGTGTGGATGAGCAGAGAGATCTCAGTGTCCATGTGCATAGATCCCTGAAAGTTGGCACCCAGGTTGATAGGGTTGTTAAGAAGGCATACGGAGTGTTAGCTTTTATTGGTAGTGGGATTGAGTTTCGGAGCCAGGAGGTCATGTTGCAGCTGTACAAAACTCTGGAGCGGCCGCACTTGGAGTATTGCGTACAGTTCTGGTCGCCGCATTATAGGAAGGATGTGGAAGCATTGGAAAGGGTGCAGAGGAGATTTACCAGGATGTTGCCTGGTATGGTGGGAAGGTCTTATGAGGAAAGGCTGAGGGACTTGAGGCTGTTTTCGTTAGAGAGAAGAAGGTTAAGCGGTGACTTAATAGAGACATACAAGATGATCAGAGGATTAGATAGGGTGGACAGTGAGAGCCTTTTTCCTCGGATGGTGATGGCTAGCACGAGGGGACATAGCTTTAAATTGAGGGGTGAGAGATATAGGACAGATGTCAGAGGTAGGTTCTTTACTCAGAGAGTAGTAAGGGCGTGGAATGCCCTGCCTGCAACTGTAGTGGACTCGTCAACATTAAGGGCATTTAAATGGTCATTGGATAAACATATGGATGATATTGGAATAGTGCAGGTTAGAGGGGCTTTAGATTAGTTTCACTGGTCGGCGCAACATCGAGGGCCGAAGGGCCTGTACTGCGCTGTAATGTTCTATGTTCTATAATACGTCCACTTATTTCCAAGTGGGAATAAATCCTGTCTCGAAGAATCCTCTCCAATAATTTCCCTACCACTGATGTAAAGCTCACCGGCCTGTAATTACTTGGATTATTCTTGCTACCCTTCTTAAACAAAGGAACAACATTGGCTATTCTCCAATCCTCTGGGACCTCTCCTGTAGCCAGTGAGGATACAAAGATTTCTCTCAAGGCCCCAACAATTTCCTCCCGTGCCTCTCTCAGTATTCTGGGGTATATCCCATCAGGCCCTGGGGACTTGTCTACCTTAATGTTTCTCAAGAACCCCAATACCTCCTCCTTTTTGATCTCAACATGACTCAAACTATCTACACATCCTTTCCCAGACTCATCATCCACCAAGTCCTTCTCTTTTGTGAATACTGACGCAAAAAACTCATTTAATACCTCGCCCATTTCCTCTGGCTCCACACATAGATTCCCTCCCTTGTCCTTGAGTGGGCCAACCCTCTCCCTGGCTACCCTCTTGCTCTTTATATATGTATAAAAAGCCTTGGGATTTTCCTTAATCCTGCTGGCCAATGCTTTTTCATGACCCCTTTTAGCCCTCCTTACTCCTTGCTTAAGTTTCTTCCTACTTTCCTTGTATTCCACACTTGCTTCGTGTGTTCCCAGCCTCCTAGCTTTGACAAATGCTTCCTTTTTCTCTTTGACTAGGCTCACAATATCTCTCAATGGGCAAACAGTCGCCCTCCCCTCAGTGAGACCCCAGCTACCGGAGCCCAGAATCCTGCTGCAAATGTCAGGCAAGGGAGGGATGGGGAGGGGGGGGGAATGAGGGATGGGACAAATTTGGAAGCGAGGTTTATGGGTAGCGCCCCTGTCTCCCAGGGCCTCATGTCCTGGAATGAACTCTGTCATTCCATTCTCCACATCATTACCGAGTGAATCCTGGTCCAATCAGAAGGTCAGACTGCAGCTGGACAGGTTGAAAATATTCATGTCAATTTTTCCAGTGAGATTTGACCTTTTCACAGAGTTTTTCAACTTCACAGCTGTTCCAGGTGGGGGTGTTCCCAGGTATCTGCTGCCCTTGTCCTTCTAGATGGTAGAGGTTGTGGGTTTGGAAGGTGCTGCCGAAGGAGCCTTGGTGAGTTGGACAGATTTGTGAGTGTTGTTGGAGCTGCACCCATCCAGGCAACCGGGGAGTATTCCATCACACTCCCGACCTGTGCCTTGTAGATGGTGGACAGGCTTTGGGGAGTCAGGAGGTGAGTTACTCGCTGCAGGATTCCCAGCCTCTGACCTGCTCTGGTAGCCACTGTGTTTATGAGGTGAATCCAGTTGAGTTTCTGGTCAATGGTAACACCAAGGATGTTGACAGTGGGGGATTCAGTGATGGTTACACCATTGAATGTCAAGGGGCGGTGGTTAGAGTGTCTCTTATTGGTGATGGTCATTGCCTGGTATTTGTGCAGCGTGAATGTTACTGCCACTTGTCAGCCCGAGCCTGGATATTGTCCAGATCTTGCTGCATTTTGAGATGTGAATATCAGTGGGGAGAGAAACAGGTTGAATGTCCTGAGTCAATCAGACGTTTCAGTAGTTGTGACACAAGGACATCGGATGGAAACATTAACTCTGTTTCTCTCCACAGGCACTGCCAGACCTGCTGCTTTTCTCAGCATTTTCTGGTTCAGATTTCCAGTGTCCGCACTGCTTTGCATTTCTGATAGTTTGTGGAGACTGGGTGTTGTGAAAACTATGTGTACACTCAGTGTGATCATAGAGTCATCAAACATAGAAAAGGCCCTTCAGCCCATCGAGTCTGTGCCACAATGCCGACCACTACAGGCGCACTCGTCCCATTCTCCAGCGCTTGTCCCATATCCTTGAATGTTTTGATATTTCCAGCACTGATCCAAATATTTTTTAAAGGTTGTAAGGTTTCCAGCCTCCACCACCCTCCCATGCAGCGCATTCCAGATTCCCAACACCCATAGAACCATAGAAAATTACAGCTCAGAAACAGGCTTTTTGGCCCTTCTTGTCTGTGCCGAACCATTTTTTGCCTAGTCCCACTGACCTGCACTTGGACCATATCCCTCCACACCCCTCTCATCCATGAACCCGTCCAAGTTTTTCTTAAATGTTAAAAGTGACCCCGCATTTACCACTTTATCCGGCAGCTCATTCCACACTCCCACCACTCTCTGCGTGAAGAAGCCCCCCCTAATATTCCCTTTAAACTTTTCTCCTTTCACCCTTAACCCATGCCCTCTGGTTTTTTTCTCCCCTAGCCTCAGTGGAAAAAGTCTGCTTGCATTCACTCTATCTATACCCATCAAAATCTTATACACCTCTATCAAATCTCCCCTCAATCTTCTACGCTCCAGGGAATAAAGTCCCAACCTATTCAATCTCTCTCTGTAACTCAGCTTCTCAAGTCCCGGCAACATCCTTGTGAACCTTCTCTGCACT